>NC_135063.1:2727272-3030303 GCF_051401765.1 Calliopsis andreniformis
TAGTCAAGTTACTCGAATTCAAGCTACTTATATTCAAGTAACTTGACTGATCTGTACAAGCCTTTATTATTTTGTTTCGAGCTATCAATTTTCTGAGACTTCAGTTATAGATGCTTTATTTAGTCAAAACTTTATTTGTTATTCAATATAGTATTTATTCACTACAGACTCGACACCCTTCTTTGTGAGAAATTTGAAGATTTGGAAATATTCAGCTTTATAAATTTTCAAATTTATATATATTAAAATTTTTAAACCTTTAAATATTAAAATTTTTAAACCTTTAAATATTTAAATTTTTAAACCTTTAAATATTTAAATTTTTAAACCTTTAAATATTTAAATTTTGAAATAATCAAGCTTCAAAATATTCGAATATTAAAATTTTATAACATGTATATCAATGTGAATTGTTAATATTTCATAAATTATTGGCCATGTATTCCCTTCGTTGAAAGCCCCTGATATTAAAATACACAGTTTTACTTTTAATTAAATAATATATTTTCAACGGGCACAAGAATCAAAACGATGAAGACTAATCATACAAGGTGCTACATGTATGCCTTTTAATATTTTAAGGAGTGGTGAGGAACCTCAAATGGGTTACAAAATGTCCCATAACATAGTATCCGATCTACTTCCGTTTTGTAGTAATAATACTTCACAGTTAACATGTCTATACGGTAAACTATGAATCGGAGAATTTTTTAATTTTGTAGGTATGTTAAAGAGGAACAATAGAAGACAAAAGTCTTACTACATTTTACTGTACCTCTTACGGTTTAATTTTTATAATGCTTTAAAGATCGAACATTCTTGAGAAAAAGGACGTATGCGCACACGCAAATTTAGTGTAAATCAAAGGACTGCCAGCAGTCAGCTATTCAAGATTACCCAGTGATCAACAGAGCAGGGACCGTTTATAGTAAGAGTCCCATTGAAGAACTTGTGTTTATGAGGGTCTCAACACGTGTTCAGGGCCTTCAGACACAAACACAATCTTTTCAAGGTAACGAATTCTCTAGGTCAACGGACTTTTTTAATGTGTTTGTCTCACCGATATGCACGAGCTACTCTTCCTTTCAGAACATAGTGCTAACTTTAAGGCATTATTATTGCAAAATAAAAGTACGCTATGTTATAGGACATTTCATGATTCAATTGAGATATTCTACCGCTCCTTAAAATTTTGAAACGTATACACATTACACGAGAAAAGCTCCAAATATAGAATCTTTTATGTTAAGATTTTCTGAGTGTATATACCTTCTTATAGGTTCTTGGTAGAAAGATAAGAACCTTGGCCCTTAGCTTAGTCACTAGACGAATAAGTTAGTCTTACGAGTTTGGACAGTCCCAAAACGTCACTTACGTTGAACCTTTATGAGTCAATACTAATAGGCTAGTCATCCAATACTCCAAAAGGAGATACCTACATACAAGCGTATACAACTTGACGAGTACTACTACAACTGAGAAAGATTCATTACAAGGTGTTGCGTTGAACTTGAACGACTCCGTTAGTCACCTAAGAACTAATTAGTCAACTATACTACCAACCCAATAACTTTGTGAGCTGAAGAAGAATATTTTACAAAACCTATAACAGATTTCAAGTCCCACTACGACTGTCAATATCTCCCTCCTTCCACTGCTACAGAAAATAAAAAACCTCGCACAAATTTCTTTAACGGGTTCCGCCATCAAGATACTCACATACACGTCGAAAATGAACAGAATCTTATCAATTTCGAGGCAGCGGCAAAGTGAAACCTGTCATTGGCGGAGATTAAGAAAGCTGAGGCATGGTAATTCGAAAACATGACCATTCGTGTGGGAACGTCAGGTCGATTCCTTGGGACGGAAAAACCAGTCGGCAAGAGAGTTGCGCTCCAGCACGGCGGAATTATAGGATTGGCGTTTTCGCGTCTCGATCCGATTAGCCGGCGGAGCAAAGTCACGCCGCTTATTCGAGGCTGCCAAGGTGGCTGCGAGTAGCCCGATAAGGGGCCGACGACAGGACGTCGTATCGCTGGAAAACGCGACGCTCAGGCGTTGGCAATCGAACACGACAGCCCGAACAATGGAGTACGGCTGTCTCCTTGCGCGAGATCGCGATGCACCGTTGCTGCTCCTCTGATAAAAGGCTGAACATCGTCCCAAGCCAGCTGTGCTCGCACTCGCGCACCTGTTCCTCCGATTTTTTTCTCTCAAATCCCGCCGACCATAATTGCACGTATTGGAACCCGCGAGCAACAGGGCACCGTCTATTTTCATGAAATAGAGTCTGTGGCATATGCTTCGCTCACGGGCTAGTAGCATAACCGCTTATCTTAATTAGAAATACGATGAAAGTCTGATGGTCGCTGCGAGTCTGAATTTTCATTCCTTCGTACCCGTAGAAGTTTCTTATCGTGGTGAGGACAGCTGGGGTCGTGTTCGATTACATTGTTACTTTAACGACGAAAAGTTTTCTTGGCCAAAGAATGGTGGGTAGTATGGGCTCTGAAGAGTACGTATGCAACGTTGAATTGGCGAAGTGTTTTCTCGAGAGATTCCTGTTTCCTTGGATTCTGAGGGTTCACTGGAATCTTTTTCCGAGTTTAGAGTTTAAGGTTACCAGGTGTCTTCGTCTCAATCTTGAACTTTTGATCAAAGAAACACTTGTCACGCTCAGACCTGCCAAGCCTCTTCCTCCTAACAAATCACCTCTAACTTACTAACCATTGACAATCCTGTTTCAAGGGACTCGCAATCAGTAACGCCTGGCCGTAGCACTGATTGCTTATTGCTTCCACACAAACAGAGAGGAATCCAAGATATCCGTTGAACAAGCCAGGACAACGCGACGCAAAGTTGCGTATCATCGATGGGTGATCGATGGTCGGCGACAGAGAGATTCGGCGATCGAGTGGCGAGCGTCCGATCGATCAGCCGCACGGAGGAGCGAGACTGGAATTCCAAGCTGTCATATTAAGAGGAGAACAAGTTTTTGGCGTGGGGGATGGAAGTACCTTCGCAACAGGAAACTTTCGAGAGGCTGTCGATTGGACGTATCGAGTTGCTTAACGTTCATTAATTAGTCCAATTAGAGTGACGGCGATTGCCTGCTAATTAATTCGGGTATACGTAAGATCGCGTATCTGCTCCTTGATCATCACGACCGAGTACGCTTGTTAGAAATATTTCGAGGAACGAGCAGTTTATGTCTCAATTTGTATAACAGAGTGCTTTTTATAATAATATATTATTTCGTTGCCGCGATATGGTTTCTTAATCTCTTAGCACTGGGGATAATCGGCATGCAAATGCAATGATAATTATTTTATAAGATCGATAGGAAATATTGATAAAATTCTGAAAGATCTGGAACGCGAGTTAACACTTATTGAATCTTTTATCCTATAAGATCTTAGGTGTGCTATTTTCGATTTCTAAAACCAGTTTAAAACTAATTTAAAAATAGTTCAAAGTATCACTTAATGACTACATGTTGTATGAGTTTTACAATTTTTTCGAATTACGCTATCAAGCGACCGTAACAAACGCTCCACCCTCTCGATGAAAAGCAAGGCAGCTCTTGTATAATTTGAAAGTCTGACAATAGTTCGAGTAATAATCCTTTTGTAATGAGAATTTACGACTAGGGAAACATAATTTTCCGTGCAACACCACGGGCGTTCCTTGAATCAAAGGCTTCATGGGTAGTTGAAATGGAAAAATTAAGATATAACGAGGAAGTAGAAAGACATAAAGTCATCCTCCATAACGTCCCAAGCCGTTTGTGTTGTATGGCATCGTTTCGAAGGAAATCATTTGAAATCCCCTTGTATCTTGGCGTATTCGTATTCGTTTCTCACGTATTCGTTTACGCGATAGGCAACAATGTATGCTTCGTGAGCGTAAGTGCAGCAGAACTTCCGCTGTAGGTTGAGCGGAATCGCGTGTTCCTAGTTAAAACGAGGCAAAAAAGTGGAACCGAAAGGAGGAAACGGTTTCTTGCAGAGGGAATCCTGCAGCCACTGGTTTTATCGTTATTTACGTACGATACGCGGCCGTATGAATTTTACGAGGTCAGATAACAAGTGCTAATTAGTCGGCGTTCATATCCGCGCGTATACAATCCTGTGCAGTTACTTCGTTTATACGATTAAGTTGCAGTACAAGTTTGATCATCACCGTAGATCACCAGCGACACGAGGTGCGAGGCGTGAAAATGAGATATTTTCCCGACCTACGATACGGTAATCTGCTGCGGCGCTTCATGCAAAATCGCCAGCTGTTGAAAATCAGCTGACCCATATTTTCCTATCAACCGCTTCGTTCAAATTCAACTTGTAAATGAAACTTTTTCGCAACTCAACGCTGCAGTTATTTGCCAAAAAGTGATCAATGACGTACTCCTCCGAACTTGAAATTTATTCAAATTCCCTGCCATCCATTACAAGCCGCAAGTACCAGCCAAAAAACTCGTTCGCACGTTCGAGGTTTGCGCCAAGAAATGCACTCTGACAAGGTTTAATTAAAACGCGTGGAGCATCCAAGGGAACGGGTAAATCGACAATTAGCCGAACGTGGTTTCAACATCGTAAGACTGTCGGGGGGATCGTTTATTGGCACTCGCGTCGTAAATTCTCTGCGGCTCGTGATTCGCGCGCTAATTACTGCAATTTTTATCAAATCGCCGCGCGGGATCGCGTAACCAGGAAGGAGTTATGCTTTCCGAACGGTCATCGTCTACAGCCCCGTTTTCACGGTAGAAGCAATAAACGAGTAATGAGAAATGATCGGCCTGTAATTGCATTCGCTTGGGGGCCACAAGGATTATTGTTCGCCATTTATAAACAATAGTATATGGTTAGGCATCGCCTTGTCCACGAACCGCGCGAATCGGCCAGCGGAAACGTAATGGGCAGCTGGCGATTGTAAAAGCTCGTTATTTCCGGAAAGCAGGGGCTCGTTAGGCCTCTGTCGCACTCCGCACAGGTGTATCGCTTCTTCCAGCCACTCCGCCGCGGCCAGGACCGTGCACCCTTTAAAACTCCGTCAGCGTATGCCAGCGCTATCCAGCGTATAAAATTATACGCGTCTACACCGTACATCGTGAATCACGCAAATTAATTATATCGCGATACACCTGCGCGGGAACGTGTTCGAGCGACAGCTTTACTGCCTGGAAAGCTTTATTGTCCCGCGTCTAGGCCTCTTCGCTTGTTCGATCGCTGGCGTTATCGCCGAACTTGCTGAATATTTTAAGCTACCGTTTGCGTGCAAGCGTAATTCTTTATGAGTGCGAAGTTAATTAATTGATTTGCCTTGGAGCTCTGAATGTATTCGATTGGTGCTGGTATTTGATATTCGCGTACATATTTGTGAATAGGGACACGTAATCTGAAGAACAAGAAGGAAGAAATACATTATTCACTATACCGTATTTTCCTTATTAAAAATCCTCCGACGATTCTTGAAAAGTGTCAATTTTAATTTAATTTTCAACATTCTTTTATACTGCACACGTTAGTAGCATAGGATAGCTATATCGTATATAAAAATAAGGACACGTGGACTATAGTTGAATACCACAGCGTAAGGGTTAAAATGAAAAATTAGCTGTCTAGAAATGTGTATACGCTTTCGTTACTGTGGTCTTACTTAATCGAATCAAGTAGAATGTAATTGAATTTGAGTTGAAGCAAAAAGAGAGTCTACATAGCAAATTACAAAATTACAAGGCGCAAGGGAGCACTTCAAGAACCGACAAAATCACCCTCGAATACCAATTACAGCGTATCAGAGCGTATCAAAAGCACGGTTTTTCGCTCCGTTCCGCGTGCGGCATTAAATTCAGGAATCTAGCCGCGGAATGCCGTCACTCGATTCCAGCGGTAGGTAGTAGCAGGATCGGGCATAAGTAGACAATACTATTCATGGTAGGACATGCGCGCGACATTCTTTGCCCGTTTAGATCCGTTTCTCCCCGTCGAGCGGCGGATCGATCGCGATTCCTCGATCGGTTCGTCGATCCCTCGGCCCCTACGCCGAGGATCCCCCCCGATCCTCCTCTTTTATGGGGGGGACGGGGACGCCGCGAGATTAAGGCGCTCCTTTATACGGCCAAGTTATTCGTTAAAGAGGCTCTTGGTTGGTACCTGAATGCCAGCTGCGTGTGAACTGTTATCTTGGAACTCATAATGCACCTCTTTGGAAGTCGGCCTCTCGCAAAACACCCGGTTCGCATGCCAGCGTCATTACGCGTCCTTTGCCTTCCTTCCACGGGGAAAAAGGTGCCGCGGATTCTGCTTGCGTGAGAGTTATAGTGTTCCAGGGGGTATTTAGTCTCCTTTCGAGGGTTTAGGAGACGTCGGGGTTGAGAGGAGTTCAAGCAAATAGCTGTGGTGCTGGGAGAAGATGGGTTTTCACTTCATCTTATTGATCAGACTATGCTGCCATAAGGAATAATATTATTTAGTATTATGCACACGATTTAGTAATAGTCACGTATTCTAGAGACATTTGTATCATGATACTTTCCGAGTTAAAACTCATCTATTCCCAACAGTCTCCTTCTATTATGATACTGTAGTATTTTTAACGACGAGATTCGAACAACCTATGCTTTGTTTTACCGTTCCACTTCACGATTATTTCCGCAGATAATTCGACTTTTACTCGGCGTTCACCTCACAGTACAGCCCACAAAAATTAAGCATTTCATTCGTATCGCTCTTCATCAGGCCGTATACATATATTACTTTCGATGTTCTCGCACATATAAATATACAGGGTGAGCAACAATAATTATTCCCTACGCCACTCAAACAATCGTATTGCAGAAAATCTAGAAATAAAAATACAATTTTTAAAACCATTCTCCCCTGTTTATTACCCCAGCCAAATTTATTAGAATTTTACTTGAAATAAATGTCTAAAAAAACAAACACGAAGACTATTTTAAAAATGTCAAAAAACAGTAACTTATCAAAAATACCATACATAGATATAAGAGTTTCTTAAGTTAAAACGCTCCAAAACAAGGACTCCAATGCACCATAAAACTCAAAACCCCGAAAACTAGCCACAGTGAAAGATAACCAAGCCAGTTGGCCCACCCAGTATATAAATAATCGCTCGGTCGGCTACACATAACCGAACTCGATCGGGCACAATCGGCACTGTCCGAAAAGTAGACCGCGGCGATGCACGAGGCAGCTCGAGCACGTATTACCGGCCGTACATTACGTTTAATGGGGCCCGCTCGTAATGGCGAGCTCTTCTCCTACGTTTAAGCAATTTTACGTGGATCCGCTTGGGCCGCGTAATCGGCACGATCGGCTGGGCTATACGCGCATATCGATCCCGCGGTGCTCCGCGTGTTTCCAGCCCACGGAAGAGCCCGAAATTGCCTTTGGTCCGGGCTCGTAAGGACGCGCACTTAAGGGAGAGATACGACGCGGTAGAGGCGTCGATATAGGTGGTGCTCGATGGCGACCGGTAATTCGCCAACACGCGTTCCGCTCTTGTAATTGACAACGAGAGTCGTTCGGTAATTTACGCCTCCGAGGAGAAGCCCTGGACGCGAGTGGGAACGAGATAACTTTGTAATCGATACGCGTGATTACCGAGGCTACCACGGACCGGAATGGAACTTTGTTTTCTGGACGACCCAGCTGAGCACTTGTGTCTACATTGTTGGGGAAAGGGATTATCACCTCGAAGGATTTCATTATTGCGAGTGTTATACGCACGACTCCTATAATCAGGAGTAACTTAAGATGAATTGGTGGAGAGATCGGGCACGAAAGTGGAGTAAGCTTGTTTCGGAGGGGAAGGGAGAATGACAGTAATTATGAGAGAAGTTTGAGTGGAACATATGATACTTCAAGAATTCACGTTATGTTTTAGGAATTTGTGTAGTTCATAAGTCTTAGGAAAAAGGAATAAAAAGGTTATAATAAACGCGTGTCTGAAAATTGATCCTCTAGAGTGCTCGCAGCTTTAATCTATAGCCTGTAAATTCTCATTAGGTGTAAGTATAGAGTACAGTGACCAATACCTCGGCAAACATCCTAGGTAAGAAAAGTTCGCACTCGTGTTCCCGGGTATCGATTCTATTACCAACAATTTTTGCTCGTCAGCTACCACCGTAATTTGCATTCGTAATTATAATGCACCCGACATGGAACGACGTATCGAAAATTACTGTCGTGTTGTAAAAACGAAATCATGCCCCTTTGCCGCAATCACTGTCGACATGTATCAATGATAACGAACTAAATGTGCGAAACATAAACGCCGCGTACAATCTCGCTGACTGAATGAAGAAATAATTGCTGTCCGACCAGCCAGTGTACACAGTGTACATGGTTTCCTTTACGAACTAATTAGACCCATTAATTTCGAAACGGCCGATTGGCACGCGAGGCGTGCCTTCTACGAGTCACCCTTTATAATTTTAGAAATTTTGATAAAATATAGCCTACGGTATTCTGTTTCAAACTTCGCGATAATAAAACAGTTCGACTTATTGAGTTATATATTACAGTAATATTCATCGCGTAAAATGAGTAGTAAAAAGTGTATCGCAGAAAGATAGTTGCACTGATTAAAACAACACAATAGGAATTAAAAATTTTATTACATGAACTACTTAATTGTATGTGGAAACGTCATATGCATCAACACAATGTAGCGGTAAATAAATAAAATTGTTAAAAATTGGATCTGCCTGTAGAATAATATATGTATACTTTATTACTATTTCACCGATAATTGCAAGAAGAAATTTAATTGGTTAGATTACAAAAATTTGTTAAGATAGAGAATTTATTCGTAATAGATATTTAAAAGTTAAAAATCTCAAAGTTAAAAATATCAAAGGGTTAAAAATAAATGCATTTAAAATTACTTAATAATCTCATTAGTACATATTAACCCCGCAACGAACTTCTTATGTCGTATGGATCTCTACTTTTTGATGTATTATTTATCATCAAATGCATAGATACAGTGTGCACTATGGTTCTATTTAAGGGAATTCTTCTAAATACTTTTACAATAATTGTAAAACGTGAATGTGTCAGTTAACTAAGAAAATACAAGCTTTCTAATGATATAATGTTTATATACGTTTACATAGTGCTCTAAGTGAAGATACTTCGTCCCTGAACAGAAATATACTATACGTGATAACTTTCCTTCAATTGGAAATACTCGTCGAATCAGTGCTAGACACAGTATACTTGCCAGAAAAATCCAGACAGCGTAATCGCGAAAATTCATGAAAATTGGAGCACGTTCGCGAAGCGTCTGCATCGGTAAAGGTGATTAGGCATCGAAAGACGTCGTCAGTCGGACGTGTCCAATTAGAGGGGGTGCGTGCGGCAGGACACAGACGAGTTTTAATGGATTCGGTCCGAATGGTCTTTACGTGGACGGACAGGCGGCGGAGTGGCGCGTTCGCAGCTCGCGTCAATCAGATAGCGATGGCGAAACGCGCGCGGACGCAGAGGGTCGCTCAAGTGCCGATAGCCACCGATCCAGCTTCCTGCTTTAATTTAATTGGACGATCGCCAGTCGCGCGTGCCGCCTGATAAATAATTAACGCGTCTGGCCCGGATCGATTATCAAACTGCCGCGTCTCGTGGATGAGGGATAGTAGGCGAGCCTAGCAAGCGTTCCATGAGCCCTGTAGCTACAGGCAACCTCCGCGATCCTCGTTTCGTCGATCGATCCCTCGCTGAGCTCGCGTCGTCTATTTACCACGGTGTATCGACCATTTTCGCGGCTTAATTGGCGTTCCTCCGTTTCGTTCCTCCATTAAACGCTTTCGAACGCAATTAACCCACGCCCATGAAAAAAGATCGCAGCCTGTTTTGTTCGATTAAAATTGCAAACGCGGACCATTTCCAAGGTTTCGAGGAATCCTTCGTGCGCTCAGCCGATTTTTTGCAGGCTGCATTGCGAACCGACGCGAAACTCGGACATTTTTAAACGACTGCTGTCTCGACGCGGGAAGGGTTCAAAGACCGGCCATGCTTTATGAATTCGCGGATATATTTACAAATTTTTAAGTAAAAATAGCCTTTTCGGTCATTAACCAACTTGGCTGCTAATTTACTAATACGATTATTACGGCTGTTTCAAAATTAGAAATTGGAGGTTGTTTATCTTTGCATTAAATCAATGAAAATGGATAAGAATAGAAATCCACGTCAGCTGCAATAACTACAACACGATTCGTTGAACGAAAAACGGTTGCACACTTCCGCGAATTAAATAATTCGATCACGGGTAAAAGCGTAACATTAAAGGATCCACGGTGTATCGAAATCCGATCGAGTGCTCCAACTACCTGATCCACCGTCTAATTACAAATTGAAAACTTCCGCGAGAACCGGTGTTTCCAGGTCGAGAACACCGGCTGCGGACGCAAGGCTGGCCACCAGGAAAACGTAAAAAATTGCATCGTACCCGAGGAGAACCGGGGCGGAATGCGAATTCGCCAAGAACGGTTTCGCGGAGACGAGTTGGGACGAGGGGATGAGGTCGATCGAGGTTCCCGGTGGTGCAGGGCATTATACACCCCCGCAAACATATGGGGCACATTGTGTACCCTCAGGGGCTCGCACACCCCCGACGGTTTCGCCGTAGAGATACGAGCCGAGATACCAGCAGCCTTTATAAAACGTACACCATGTTTCTTCGGTGAAAAGCGCACGAGGCAGCCTGAAAACCGACGGCTCGCTTGCAAGCCCCGCGAGCAGGAAGGCGGAGGGTGAAAGGGGTCCTCTGTGTGCCACGTGTGATTCGACAAGGAAGGTCGATGTCGCGAGTTCCGCGAATATGCACCGACTGAATACATTTGCACAAATGAAGTCAGGCCTCTCTCGCGTGGCGCTTGCGATCCTAGGCTCTCTTTCTTCGCCACTTCTCCCTCCGGCTGCTTTTTATATTCAGCGAGTCTAGCTTTCGGGCGAGTGGTGTAGTTACGGTTATTCTGGGTCAAATGTGGGCGAAAGGAGAAATTTGAGATGCGCAGGAAGCTTTATAGATTACAAATACAAATTTACTACTCATCTAAATAATGAAATCATTATAAATGTTTCTTTCGGTCGTATACCTCGATTTAAGTCGTTCTACAAAGCGTTTCTTTGACATCAAGCACAAATTAATTCCTCTCAATTTCTTAAAATACGCAGATAAACTGAATTTAATTATAAAAAATAACTATTTAAAAGATAAAATCTTTTATAGAGAACTGATAATGATTTTTTGCTTTGAATAGGTTTCTTCCAACTGATTAATAGTTTTAGTTTAGCTCTCGTAAATATTTTTTCCTCAGAAATGGACGCAGACCCATTCTTGCACATATAGTCACTTGAATAAGTAGCCACCCTGTTCAGTATGAAACTTACGTAGTAACTGATGTTAGGCAAGCATGGAACAGCGATCTTGGTCTACAATACGATAAAGGTAAAACAGCAGAATGGTGGCGAGTCCATTGAGAAACGATACAACACGAAGGAAAATCAACGAGGGCTATCGCTCATCGGCGCAGTCCCCAAGGGAGGAACGGAGTATAGCCCTGGGGCAGGCGCGACGCAGGGGAAAGGGCTGTCGAGGGAAGAGGAGTCAGACCACCGTTCCACCTTATCACCTACCAAATAATGGAGGCATATTGAATAGATAGGCGAACCCAAGCGATGTGTATCTGATCCTGGGAGTCTCCGGGGGATATTAAGGAATCGGCCCTTTTCCACGCCCTTCGAGTATCGGTTGCGCGCGGGAACGCCATACTCGACCGAAAGAGAGAAGTGTTTTCGAATAAATCCGGAGTCCTCTCACGTTCGCCGCCCTCTCGTCTTCCCGCTCGGACGAGACGACGCCCGAATCGACTGGGAAAGGTTTTCCCATCCACGAGTTTTCTTCTGGTACAAACAAATTCCGTGTCGCCGTGAAATCGATCCGTGACAACTGATTTCCATGCAGCGAACACCGTGCTTTCCCTTCGAGCGACGCGCAGTGACGCGAGACACGAGCGTCGTTGTGTTATACCGCCGTCGAGTTTTCTTTCTGCCAGGAATGGAAACCGTGCTACGGATTTGTTGTCCCCTTGGATAGCTTAGAGATTTTGTTTTAAGCTTTTGCTTGAGTATTTTAGTATTTGTGCAAGGAATGTTTTGTGGGTAGACACAAAAACGTGGGATCATAAAATGGTGCTTTGTATAATTTAAAGTCAAAGTGAGTTAAAATATGTAAAACGATATGAAATTTTAAGGTGTTGAGTAAAAAAGAAATTGGTGCCTCAACGTTAATCGGCGATGTTTTTTAAAGGGATTCAAGTTAGGACATATAACTCAAATATCCAAATGCTGCAGTCAGAAAGTTAGGTGCCCAAGAGGATTTTAACTCCTGTACTCTGTTCTCCAAGGTTTTAGAATTGAATCCCCAACTTTCTTAAGCTGTTACTTGCCCTACAGATACCAAGGGGCTACCCGACCCTTGGTAACCATTTGTTTTCAACTCTGAAGCTAACGAAAAATATCAATCTATATTCAAGGTACAAACCATAAACGCGGTGAAAATAGGTATACGAAATTTTCATTCACTTGCCCCTATACAGCAATTTATTATACGCAACATCCTCTGGCTTTATTTTCACCTTAATAATCCTACCCCCGTGAAATCCTAGTAAATAGACCGAAATACCGAAATTCAAAGAGCACACGATGTATATGCACAAATTCAAAAGAAAGTATATAACCGCCGCGTATGAACTTTGCCCTCCATACATGCCTCGCAAACTCTCCGTGCATTCCTCGAACGAACAAAGGAGAGAACAACGAAGGAAGAGGGGTTGGCGGCGAACAGAGGGAGGAAGAAAATCCGTGTGTTCGTTGGCCAGCAGCGTATTGGATTTGTTGGCGGTGTGTTGAACAAATGATTGCGCAGCTACCGCCATGGAAAAACTTGGCTGGAAACGGCTCGATTCGACCGTTCCTACGGTTCCTCTCGGTCTCCTCCGCCTCGAGACCAACCGAGGGTTGTCGAACCAAGAAAGTTTACGGGCTACAAAGCGTTCCCTGTGAAAGAGCCGAGAGGGGGAGGAAGGGAGAGAGAAAGCACAATCGTTTCGAACCACCCACTCAGGCAACCCTGTCGACCGTGTCCTTTCTATTCACTCTACATACGCATGTACGTGGGCAAGGAAAGGCAAGGAAACAGTGATAGTGGTGGTGCGTGGCGGGCGACTTCTGCTGAAATTTCAGCCTCGTCGTTCGATCGTGAGTCGCCGAGGCTGTTAGCATTTTCCCGGACAAGTTGGTTACCGTGTCGTTGACAACGCGTGCGGAGAAAAGGAGACGTGGAATAGTATGAGATCGGGACCTGAGTCAAGTTACTTTAGGGTTAACAAACCACTGGGATACGAGAAAAAAATAAGAGAACTGAATTTATAGGAGGAGTTCGCTTCATCCACTTTTCGTGAATATTGTTGAGGTATACTTTGCAAATTGACGAGAAGACTGTCTGAGGCTCAGTGTTCTTAAATCTTGGATACACCTGACGAATAAGAGGATTAAATATGAAATTCATGATGAAGAGAGCCAGGAAAAGAATGAGGAGCACGATCGATCGGACGAAAGTACCAGTCGGGACCATGAAAAAATTAGACGGGACAAAGCTACTTGATGCGTCGAGGAGGGCCAAGGAAGTACCCGTCTGGTCGGCGCAAACGCAAACGACAACCGGCTCCTCTTCTACGCGGGTACGAGGCCGAAATATTATGTTTCGGCAAACAGACGAAAGTAGAATACAAATATGTAAAGTCTGCACTCGAAAGCCCGCGCTTTACGTTTGGCCGGTCCCCCAACGACTGTGGATTTGTCCCTCCGCCTCTCGAGGTGTTGACGTTTTCAATCTCTTGTCTCGAGCCGCTCACGTAAATCTAGAGACATCTCTTTCTCCCGACGAACCGTGTAAATTGCGCAACAAAGGATCGTCTCCCGTCTTTGCTCTATCTGACGCTGTTGGAACTTTTCGTTCTCCAAACTTTTTTTAAACAAAACTTGAATCTGCTCAAAAATATTCAATAGTTCAAGTTAGAGGTTCTTTTATTAGATGGTACTTAAATTCTTTCAGTTCGCAGGACGACTTCGTTCACGGTTAAAAAGTCCACTGAAAGAAACCTTCACAGTAGCAAGCAATTAACTCTTTCCCGAGGCAAGACGCGTGGGTTTAGCAATTAGTTACTTAACATTAGCAAGCATCGACCGCCGTTATGGCAGGTTCATTCACAAGTCGGAAGACGTCAGGCAGATCATAATGAAGAAATATGTAATCGGCACACGGTCGATCGGGATCTTCAAAAATTCCTGAGCAAGCGATTCTCGATAATTATCCGTTATTCAGGAGGGCAGCTCTCCCCGAATGCTCTACACGTCCACCGTGGACCGTCGATAAGAAGGGTATCAAACGTGCGTTGGACGATTTTAATTGATGAGAGCCGAGCGCGACGCAGCTCGTGGCGAACAGGGATTTTATGACGCAACGTCGCGGATGCCTCCAAGGATCGTCGTTGAGAGAAACGGCCACCCGCCATGCGGTAATTAAGCCTCCGCGGTTTGTCGCGCTAATGAGGAGTTTATCTTACGACCCCGACTGGCTGGCTGGCCGCCCCTGGCACACACGGGCCCTCATGGCTTCCGTTCTACGCGAAAGAAAGAAAAAAGGCTGGAGGAGGCCGCGAAACGACTCTGTTTCAACCATATAATTAATGAAACGGGAGTGTCGATCCTGACGATAGACTGTCAGGGATGACACTTTCTTGGGGGCACTCAACCACTTGCGTTGTTCCATAGGCTTTGTATGATGCTGGGTCCTGATAGTCTGAGTACTGTACATTTATTCTAACTTTGTAAGGATTCGAGTATTTGTTAAGAAAAATCATTGGTCAATTTATACCCATTTCTGTTTTCTGATACATCTAGTTATCGATATACATTCTGGGTTCAAAGACCTATTTATACAGGATTCTTTCCTTCCTAAACTACAAGAAACAATACGAATTCCAACAACACCGTCAACTCAGTCATAATCTCTCATCAGAAGCAAAATCTCCAAGCAGATATCAAGATCTCCAATCCTCCACCCTCATCGCAACGAATGAACAGAGGCTACCTGACAAACGATATCAGAATCCATCGTGGCCGGAATCGAAACCGCGTCAATTTCAGCGAGTGCTCTCACGAACGCTAATAGCCTGAGAGTCGGCCTAATCAGCATTCACGCTGGTGGAAATGGAAGGAAAGAGTCGAGATGGAAAATCCGGTGATCAAGATGCCGCGCGAGATGCTGGCGAGGTATTTCGAAGGACGACGAGGCAATCGGACTGCTCGCACGGCACGCATACCCAATGAACCACCTCGAGGGGGATGGTCTGACGTCGTTTATATTAATTTGCGCCGTCGGCGTCGCGATGCCCGGCGTCGTCGATCCCGATATTCCGCATGCGAGACCGCACGTGCCCGCACGCTTCGCTTTTTGTCGGTCGCTCGCATTATATTAAGTTTGATCCGCGCATTCCAGCCGCGCTACACCGATTGAATAATGCGGCCAGATTTTATTCCTCGCGGGCCTTTTGCCCGAGCAACGTGAATCTCGTCTGCGATCTCTCTATAGTCGAGCTGCTGCTCGTCTTCCTCTGTGCGCGTGTTCGTATACACGTAGGTATATACGCGAGGCCGTCGTTGTGAGCAGGCAGCTGGACCCAGATAAAACAACGACAGTTCGCTGAATATTGAATCGCTACCAAGAGTCTTTCCTGTCGCCTCAAGGGGCCACCGTGTTTTACGAGGAATGATTTTTAGTTTGGGTGGTGGGTTACGATCGTGGAGGTTTGGTACGAAGGAATGAGGTTGACTAATTGTGTTGGAGAAGCTAGAGTAGGGAGAAGAGAAAAGGATTCGTGAAATAAATTTGTTCTTTTATGCTTTGAAATATAGGGCAACGAAAATATAGGTTGAAGGAAGTTTAAAATTGTTGTCTTCAAATTTGGAAATACTGGGATTTTAGTTGAAATTGAAACTTAATTTTGTTAAAAATCGAGTAATTTTTGAAAAAGTTCATTCTATGTGTTCGACTTATTTTTTTTCCATACAGGATTGTTACTTTTTCGACTGTACCGTCGGGTTCAACGTATTCTATAAAATTTAGAATGGGATCTCATCATTTGGAGAACAGTTAGGTATTAAGTTAACGTCAACATGCCTGTAAAGATATCATCAAGTGATTGATTTCGATTACGCGTACAAGAACAAGAACCCAGCGTATATTGCCGCATAGTATAGCAGGGGCAATATCGTGTGCCGTACAGTGGCGCCATCAACTCCTGTAAGAACCTACTTTCACCCTCGCTTACAAAAAAGAACAATTTACATTTACAACTATTTAAAATATACGCTGTAGAATCATTCAATTTTCACGCAGGGAAATTTAGAAACCATTACCATAAATAGCAATAAATCATTTCTAAATTTAATTAATCTTAAATCCAGTCGAAACCACATATCAACGTCCACTATGCGTTTATCTACAAGAATTACAAGTTCAGCTCTTATAAGAACAGTATAAACTTTCTATATCTAATCTACACACATATCTACTTGACAAGTTTCTTGAAATGTAAAACAAGGAAAAAAGAAAACTACTATATTCAATTACAAAATGATATCAGTTAAATCTCTCACAGTTTTATCTTCTTTTCCCTGTCTACTTATAGAGCTAAAGAATTCCTGTATATGTCAAGAAACTTCAACTTGCGCTAAATATCCTAAACTACACAGAATATTAATCAACCAGGTTTCGTTATTCGTTTCCTATTTTATTCATTAATAACTAATGTTATTCAGTGGAATAACAATTACAGTACAATAGAATAACGACTACGACATGAATTATAGTTAAAAGGAATCTACTAAAACTAATAAAACTAGTTACTAAAAAAGTACTTTAACTTGGGCACATGTTAAGTCAGTTAATCCAAGTCCTATTGTAGTTACTATAAATTCATGTGGTTCAACGAAGCATACAGTACACAGAATTAATCAAAATAAAACAATCATCACAGGATAAGATACCAAGTAGTACTACCACTCTATCTCACAGACTATCGTATTATCGCATCCCCTTCGAATGACGTAAGTATTCCACATTTTCTACAAACCTTCTCCACGCCAAAGAATCAAAGACTCGAAACTCCACGTATTCTCACCTCTCTACGTTACGATTCCTCGCACTCATCCTAGACACTCACAGGCCAGTGATCGCCTAGACCCATCCGACGGCCTTTGCCCACGGCCATGTTCATCCCCTCGCGGAATCGCGGCTTTGAAGTCGGAACGTACGCGAACGGATTCACTGAAATTCGGGAATCGGCGTGAGCGAGCGGATCGCAAGCGTGTCGGTTGCGGCAGGTAGCATCTGGGCACTGAAACCATCGCGGTGAATCGGCTGGTCGAAGGTAGAACGAGTCGAACGGGGCAAAGAAGGCAAGCAGGAAGGAAGGCGAGCGAGAGAGAGTCCTTTATGGCGGGTGCATCGGAGGGCTGCCCGTTCGTTCGGCTCCTCCGCTTGTTCTTTCGATATACACGCCGGAATGTTAATGAGTCGTCGCATCGAGACCACAGGCGAACGATTATTCGCGTCTGGAAGACTGATCAGATAAATCAGTGTCTCGGTCCGCGTGGACGGTTTTGCTGCTCAGGAGCACACGTGTGCGTAACACGCGTATTTGAAGAGATCATCCTTGGACGGATAACGCGAATTATGTCGATCGGAAGGATATGATAGAGAGCACGGAGGGTCGTTAGCAGAATTCGTCGATGTCGAGAGGAATCGTTATTCCGCGCGGTCTCGATCGCGAAGAGAATATTCAACGGATGGCTGCGCCGATAGCATCCGAAGGATTCAACAGCGTCCGTTTCTTTCGACACGGGACAAGTTGGAAATTAAAGATTTCCGCTAGATATTATGATATATTTCCGACAGTGCCTCGCTCGGGACACTCGCTATTCGAACCTTCTCGAGAATCCGTTTTTAATGCATGTCTACTATCTCTACCGCGTGGAAGACACGAACTGGGTGAGCTTCATTTCAAGAGGGAAGAGAAAAAGCAAAGATCGAAGCGACAGTTCGAAAATCGTTCCAGGAACACGTCACCTCGCGAAACTCGTGCCCAAGAGAAACCTGTTTGCGCATTAAGCGCTTCGAATAAAAACGACCCACAAAATACTTCGCCAAAATGAAGAGAAACTTATCGGGCTGTTGGACGCTCTTAAGCCCCTTTTTCTGGCGTTCTACTTGCCGGAGTGGCGGTCATAGAGCGTCCCCGCGTGACACGCTCAGCGTATTTGCTCGCGTTGCGTGATAGCTCGCGACGGTTCGTAACGGGCATTGAAATATCGGGGCCCGCTCTGTACGTCCGCGAGCGACTCGGTGTCTCTGGGCCAGCGGATATTTACATACCAACCGGACCGTAGGGACAAGTCGGTTCTCACGCAAGGACACGCGTTTCGGTTGGTCCACTCGTCCCAGGATGACGAACGCATGCGATCCACCGGCTTTTCTTCTTCTGTTCTGTCCCGTCGCGCATTAATTATCCGCAGGAAGGGGCCAGAAGTCAGCGAGCGAGTTGAACAGCGAAGACAGCGGATATTCAAATGGAAAAAGAAGTTCAGCCGAGAGGAGAAGAGTCTTCGCATTTTGAGAACGTGCTTCGCATTGGAGATACATTGGGCGATTTTATTTCAAAAATTCGGCAAAAAAGAGGGTGGAAATAGAATACAATTATTATAAGGAAAGGCAAAACGCGTGACTGTAACCAAGCACTTCGATGTTCACCGTGGTTCGATAGGCAAATTTAGCGAGTGCGCGTTATTACTCGAATTATCGGTGGACAATTACGTGCATTATCGAGTCAGGAGGAAATCCAAGTTGAAATAGCGCGATATTACAGTTACAGTCGAACCAGTTACGGATGTCATAGATACCCATATTATTGACGTAACGCCCGGTGATAACCGAGCTCGTTACATCCATCTTGTTCGCTTTGCCGATTAGTTTAATTCGTACCTGCATATGGCCACGCATCCGTTACATGTGTTGATCTAACGTTCGGTATAGTATGGTTATTTTTACTATCACTATTCAGAAAAAGAACTTCTGAATTCCAAACAATTTTCTGAACACTTTCTATTCAGCAAAACCTCGATGAACATGGAGCTTAAATCTGAAGTACTCTCTTGAAGGTCAGTTTCAGTTTTGTAGATTACTATTACGTCATAGTTCAAGATTAAAGCAGTGACACCAAATAAAATAAACTGCAAATAATTTGGACTTGGTTAATCCAGGTTCTATTACATCTTGAATTCCATATTTGTACAGTCAAAACTGTAAATTAATGGCACTAGGAACACAGTATCACGAAGCTTCAATAACCGATTCATAATCCTATGTAATTAGCCAACAGGGTGCGTTAAACTAAACTCGATTGAATTACAGTGAGCAAACCTGGCCGAGGGTATCGCGTACTTTCCTTTCGAAATGCAGAAAGGGCAGGCATCCGGGACGACGTTACGAGACGCCAGTTATGCAGTTTGCAATAAATCAAATCGACTTTTTCAGAGCAACGTCCGCTTCGGGGCACGGAATGGTAATGAAAACCGGCGGACGATACAGGCGCGATAACATTCCCCGTGGCCGCGTGTCCTGCTCGCGACGATGCCAACGACGACAAGCACGACCGCGACGACGACGAATCGTCGCTGCAAAACCGACTGTGTCTCGCATCCCTCGCATTCTCTCATTGTCCGCTCGCGATCATACGTTACGCGTGTCCTGCCCGCGTACGTGAACGTGGACCCACGCAGAGGAGCTTTGCTGTTCGTTTTTATTGTTACCATCCAAACGCTGATAATACCTACTAATGTGTCACGAATAGTAATGTGAACCATAAGTAAAGCTGTGCTTGTAGATATTTGTTTTAAAAATGGACAGGTATCCTGAACTATTCTGGGGATGCCTTTAAACGAGTGTTAAACGAAGCTAAAGTGAAATTGTGGAGACTTGGGTGTAAGTGCATATGTATGAACAAAATACCGATAGAGGAACAAGAATATAGAGTACCAATCTTTCAATATTCATCGATACGGTACAAATAGTGTCTAGATTTTTAAAAATTTAATGGGATACTAGAACAAGTTACCTCCGTGTATACGTCACTAGTAGCCTAGAGAAACACTTTAACCACAAAGCTATTATAGGAAGAGGCAGACTGTCTTGGTTACAACTGTCTATTATTACCCGAAACCTCTGATCGAGGGAGTATAGAGATGATCGATAAAAGTAGGCCAGGTGGTTGCTGACCAGCTGATCGATGGCTCGTGCCGAGGAGTTTAGCGCGTTCGAAGTGCCGATAATTCTAGCTCGAGCCCTGTCCTCGTTATTAGAGGACGATCTGATACGCCTTCGCCCAAACCAAACGGCGTATCGGCCGATTTATCGATCATTGGAAAACACAGAGACTCTCGAGGGTAAACGATAAATTTGCGGAATTGAAGAATTACGAAAAAATTGCTGGCCTGATGCACGGTTTCTTTGGAAGCAGGTTGCAACTGCTCCTTGTTCCCTCGATTCGTTTAAGCGCTTCCCTCGCATTTATCTACCCCGATCTTACATAAAAATATAAATATAGGCTCATACGGGATTGCTCGAAACGGTGGGAGCAGTTAAACGTTCAATTTCGAGAACGTGAATGGAATCGGGAGGGACCCTTCCTCGTAACGTTTATTACCTATGTTTATTGCGTACATTTGTGTTTTGCTGGTAAAGTTTCTCCTTCATCTTGATCTTTGTTCATACATAATATTTTAAATTAAACTATCGATCAAAAATTTGATACCATTCGACAACCTTCATTTAATTATAGGTATTCTAATATAAGATAAAGGTTCTTTTAGTTAATTAGATTAATTAGAAGTTGATATTTTCAATAACGATAGCAATATTTTTAAGATTGAAGAAAATTTTAAACAAATTTTAAAAATTAAAAATTTTTAAACTATGACTCGTGATCAAGATTATATCTATTATTCTTTGCAATACGGTTTTTGAATGATTACTCACGTTTTTGGAATGTCAAGAATGTCATCATTTTGTCCTTTGAACCACAAGAGTGTCTTCATCTGTAATAGAAACCACCCGTGTTGTAATAGTCAATATGAACTATTACATTGGCACAAAAATCCCAAGTGCAACGCCACAAGAAATTCATCTCTGATTCTTTTCACAATAGACTCAAAGAAAGCCGAACTGCTCGTGTCTATAGTCAAAGTTAAACTGAAATTGTTTGACTTTAACCTCTATTGTTTCTGTATTATTACAGTGCATATTAACATGTTGACATAATCAGCAACGACTGCCAATTTCAAGTCGCATAGTCTCGATAAAACTTAAGTCTAATCATTAAAGCTTATTGACAACATTAAGAAATAAATGAAACATTAATTTCAACATTGGATAATGAAGTAACTTTGTTTTTTTATAATACCTTTTACATGGAATCTCGACAATCTCGACAATCTCTTAAAATCTCGGAAGCACATCCACCTACAGAAGAGTTATAATCATCGTCAGATGCCCTCCTCCCCCAACCACTCTCCTTCCTACCCCTCCGCTACCCATGAAATAGACTAAGTTTCATTTACAACATTTTTTTAAATGAGCTTTAGTTTAGGATATAATTATGTACGAAACTTGAAATAGATCACCCCTCATATGTAGATAAATGTGTATAATGAACAAATAAGGGCTAACGTGTTAATTTTCCCAAAATACAGTTCAGTAATCTTTTACATCAATTAGATTTATTTTTACTATTCTACATGTCCTCTACGCTTTCTTCTATTTTAAAGAACAAATTGTAAAAACACAATGAATACCCAAAAATCACCTGTTTTCTTCTCCTTCCACAAATACACTTGTTCAACTATTTAAACAAGTTTTTAACATAGACCTATCGGTTCAATATTTAAAGGCACATGAAACTCGAATTACGGCGGGCCCCAGCTCTCGATTAAGTTACTCGTTTAATTCTTTTTCCTCAACGGAGCCGGTGCACTCGTGAGCAAGGGGTGCCAGCCCTCCCATCACTAACTCTTACATTTGTCACTTTGTTAATCCCTATTAGATCAGGCCGGATTTGAAACCCAGTCTCTCGCCCCATGGCTATGTGCTCTTGCCTGGCAAAGAGTAAGCTCGTTTGAAAAGTGAGCACGCCCCGCGGTGTCGTGTCGAACACTCCCGGAAGAGAGAAGGAGCAAGCGATATAGAAGTGAAAGAATCGACACCCTCGAGCCCCGCTTTGCATCGAAAACTACTGGAGATCCATCGACCGTCCTCCGCTCTGATGCTATTACCACTGACGTGTGCGACGAATCGTGTGATCGTTAGAAAAAGGCCTGGCCTCTTCAAAATGAATGCTTGTTGAGTTAATCCTGCAAGCCAAAGTGATTCTTGGAGAAAGGAGTCGAGGCAAAATTGTCTCGTGAGAGTTTATTTCGTGAGAAACTAGAAACAAGAAGATGGAAAATGATTAAAAGAGAAAATTTTCTTGTTGAAAATTTGGAAACCCTAATATCTCCATTTCTTTCATTACAAAACACAAACTGACTACATAGAACATAGAAGTTTGGTACCCCTTTGTAAGGTAAAGGAAATAGGAACTTCTTCTTTGAAGAAATAAATTTAAACCAATATAAAAATGACAAATTTGAATAAGAATTGGTAGAGTGGTTTTAAACATTTTCCATGAACTACACCTATTCCACAGCACATTCTCAATTGTCTTATTGAGACTTTTTGGACCTCAACGAATCTACTCTATGGCGACATTATTGGTTCATCAACAATTATCGTCTACCCAGCCTCTCATTATAACTGTTCTGAAGATTACAATTAATCCCATGATGAAAGTAGGGACTCAAAAGCAAACGTCTTGGGGCGAGATGTAACGTTACTCGTCGCGGGCTGATCCCCGCGTATCTCAGAGAAATCAGTCTGCGACAAGGCCACCGACCTCGAGGTCCACGAGAATTCAGCATCGTGGAGCATCCATCGACGTGGCTGGGATCGTGTCCTTCGGCTTGTCCGTGCGAAACGGACAAGCTGCAGGCGGACCAGCGACACGTCCTAATACCCATCGTGAGTTACTAATCCTTTAAACGGATTACCAATTAAACGTGTCGCCCTGTTTCGTACGCTACAAGACACGCCAGGGCGCTGGAGGGGTCCATCGGGATAGAGAGTTTTCTGGGAGAGAAAGGGCAAAGTTGTCGGCGCCCGGCGAAATCGTCACCCCCTCCCCTCCGTACAGGGTGTTACGTTTCAAATCTCAACAGACAGGCCCGCTTCGGTTCATCCATACAACTGCCAAGTGACGCATACTTGCTGTCGCGTCGCGAAACTCGACACGGCCCACCCTATCGTCCCGTCCACTTCGCGAGCCAAACGTTCCTCCTTTCTTGGACGCTTCTGACGCCCGTCGTCCATGTTGGTCGCCGTGGTCCGATGTTAATTCGATGTTCGCGGCTTCTGACAGTTTCTCCAGCCGCGAACGAGGGGTGGCGTGAATGGACCGCGTTGGCGGCTTGGTCCATCTGCCGCTACTGTGACGTCTGGGTGATGCAAGAGCGACATCGCGGGGTGTTCTTGGCTTTGAGAAGCTGTCAGGGGTGGTTCAAGGTCTTTCACGGGATGCTATGCTCTTTAAATTGGGCATGTGGTACAGATGCGTGGGTTTTGTGCGAAATCTCGTTTAAAAGAGAAAAGGTACATGGATTAGTAATTACATTTCGTCAGATGGTGAACAATTTTGTTACTGAATGAAATTTGAGTAGCTTTACAAAGTGATCTCCAATTTTCTTTCTATCCTCAATTAATTCCCTGAAAATTTGTAAATTGGTCCAAAGTTTCGTTACGTGCACTAAAAAAGGACACAACGTGGCTCATCAACTGAAGCGGCTTCAATCAAAGAAGGAAGCTTGCACGATTCCACAGATTCACTCGGAAACGTAACGGACGTATTTGTATACAAATGTTTAGCCACACTCCAGTCAGATTTACCCTGCAAGCGGATCGTAGAATAGCGTCATGTGGATCGGAAGCGATCCCGTGAGATCATGGGATTACGTAACAGCGTCAAGGGAGGGCTCTCTGCAAATTGGTCGAGGACGAAACGAAACGTTCGAGCTTCTTCTCGTGAAGGGACGAGGAGACAACCGATCCGATCCTCGCGATGTTCACGAGACCGAGATGAATTCACCGCGGAAAATATGTCAATCACTTGGCGCGACCCCAGCGCGTGCACGCTCTGATTGACATCGTTTCGCATCTGTTGCCGAATGTATACGGCTGGCTTTGTTAACGAGATACTGCCTCGACGCGCACGCACGCCCTCTCCCTCTCTCTTTCTCTCTTCACCCTCCCCTCTCCCTCTTCTTCCGCTTTGACATCGTGCCGTTGGATTGCATCTCGCATAATACCGTTGACACGATTATTCGAGTTGCTACTAGAACCGCAACAGAGCGGTTCGGTTATTGTCGAGGCCCTGTTAGTGCTAGGACTCCAGTCCTATTTTCAAAGACGAGTGTGAAGTTTACTGATGCATTGAGTAATGTCAGCTATGGCAACAGGGAGCAACGAAGGGGCACGCGACTTCGATGGAAAGCCAACTGGGCGGAAAAGTGCTAGATTGAGATACAAATTTCTCTACTATGATGACTCTATGCAGTAAATACCAGGGTGTTCTTTGATCCCCTGATAAAGCTAGCTGCAGTGCAAGACGTTTGTAAATTTTGTCGACAGCTTAACACGTTTAAGACTAATGTATTTTGCTAAGACTGTTCTTCGCGGCCGTAACAGTCTTTTCGGTACAAAAATCACTGAAATGTGCTCTCGACAGATGAGGAGAACCATCCCCTGACCCAACGAGCGGGTCATTGGACGCAAATGTATTAAGGCTTAAACAGTGAGAATTGTCGGATGTTTCTAATTATTGTGCTCAATATTTTACGTTTGTGAACAGAAGATTGCCAAGGCACCTTGTGAAAAATTAAGCAGGTTAAAATTAAAAGTGCCCGCACTCTTCAACACTTTCAACAGCATCCTATTAATCGTTATCGATGTTAGATACGCGAGCAAGCAGTTTCACACAGAAACCTCTATCGTACACCCTGTTAACACGATGACATTCACGATTACTCTCAGCGCCTCGAGTCCTAACGAAACACTTTTACCATCTTGTTACGTGCACGATTGCACAGGTTGTACCGAGGTACAAATATTCAAAGATGTTGGGTGATGTAGACGTCATCGCGAAGATGAAGGAATCGACGCGTGGATTCAGTGAAAAGTCACGCTACATGATGAGTAATACGCATTATCGTCCTTCGTCCGTGGTTTTTCTTCGCGAACAATGCGGCATGGTAATCGCGATGAGTCATTGCATGTCAGCGATCAATCACCTAACGCTGATCGGCCACGGGACCGACGCTGTACAAAACCGCACACGTGTATGCTTCGCGTACCGTCATGTTTTGTAGATCGGCATTTGTTCCGCGAATTTATTGCACGAGACGTTCTACTTGCTCGGTTGTTCCTTTCTGAGATAAAGGGAGAGCCTCAATGTAACCTATTCGAGGTCCTCCCTTTGCACGACTTCAATAATCCTAACATCCAAACTAAATAAACTTAATTAAATTTTCGGCAAGATGTTTCGGAATACGTCAACAGTCAGTGACATGAATGCTTTGAGAAAGAAGATAAAAAAAAACTTCCAAAAGGGATGTCAAAAATTTCTGTCCCTCAAGGCCAAGCATGAGGCTCGATGAAAACAGTAGCTTCGTCACGGTGTATTCTCCGTGAGTAGCCTGGATGGTCTCAAGGAGGAACACAGTCACTCTTCCAGAAGAGATACCACGAAGAAGGCCAAGACTCTCGTATATTTCCTCTGGGCGACGATCGCAGGGGAATCACGGGACGGATGATAGATGGTCAGTTCACCGATATTATCTCAGGTGACGAAGTCACGCATGTACGAACTCGCGCACTCACGCGTGCCGATGTCGTAACGACTGGATAAAACCGGGCAATGGGAGTGTGGGTGGCCCCCTCCCTCCTGATACAACGACGAGGTTAGTTATCTCGAGAGCTGCACCTCCGCCTCGGTGAGAGGAGGTGAGACAGAGAGTAGCCCTGAAAGAAGCGCTTAACGAACTGACGACGACATTATTGTTGTTGCTCGGTCCTGGACGCATTCGACCAGCTACCCGTTCCTTTTATCGGATGAGGCCAGAAGGCAGAGACCCTTGTCCGATGTACCGACGATTTTCTCTGTCCCTCTGCTCGCCAGACAGCAAGAAAGGGTGAAAGAGGAGCGGAAGAATAGCAAAGGGTGAGGAACGGAGAAAGAACGGACAGGGGGCCGGAGCCACGATTTGACTCTAATGCCAGCGAGAGGGTTTTAATTAACTCGCTCCTATCTTCCCTCTTTTCATCCTGGTATTTACGTGTGTCAGCGGCTTTCGCTCGCCACCTTGCTGGTCGGCTCAGGGTCTCAGGAAAAACTCCCATTGTAGTGCGCCGTTCCCTGTCAGCTAAACGCGACTGTTTTCAATTACGTTCAGAGCTTTGCTCCCACTATCTGAACCGTACATTATTTGTACAGTTAAATTTTATACATAATAACATTTTTTAACAAATTCAAACACAGTCCATTGACGTCCAGCTATAACTTCGCGTCAATTTTCATCTACCTAACAATAAATTACTTCTAAATAAATTCTAATCCATAACTTTGGATAAAAGGTGTTCCATTAATATCTTTGACATCGATAGTTTTTCCAAGGACTTCGATCTTGATGATGAATTACCAAACAACGTTTCGCAACTCGCGTTCAGATTCCACGGTACAATTCCTGCGCGAACAACTTGTACATCGTGCCATTCGGAATATGTTTACGCTTGCGATTTATCGTGTTTGATACCGGGTTCGTTCTGAACGAAAGTCTATCTAATCTGGTTGAATCGTTTCTCTTCACGCTGCACGCACTTGCGGGTGACTGTCGAAAGCGTATAATTAATGTGCATCGATGCTCGTACCTATCTCAACGAACTTCTAAAGCAAGGGGATTTCAGGAGTATCGTGGTTCGCGTGTTCCGCGTATGCGTTTTCTCCTGCACATGGAAACGGTTCTAGAGAAAATTGACTTAATATACTGAATAGAGATCTCTATCTTGCATGGGCGTTACGCAACAGGGCAGAAGAATGGGCTTAGTTTCCACCTCTTCCTTAATCTCGTGGGGATCGTGAGCAATAATTGAGTGCGATTCGTCCGAGATCTCTAACATCTTTGTAGATAGTAGTTGAGAACTGGCATAATTTATATACAAGAAATACCAGTACATGTATTCTTTAATAGAACAAACCAGCGAGTAAGATACGCTTATTTTTTTGTAGAATTGGAAATTCAATATTTGTTAATTGGAAATTCTACTTAAAATAAGTGGAAGCATTTTGAAATTTTAATTTCAAAGATCCTATATAGGGTATTCGACAACAGGTGTCAGAAATTTTAAGGGGTGATTCTACAAGCCAAAAAGGACAAATATCAAGAATAACAAAAATCCATTTATGGCTTCGGTTTAAAGCTATTAATTCTAGCGAAAACATCTAAAGACAGAAATGTCTGGTTTGGGACTTACTCTACTACTAGCGTACATTAGCCAGATCAGACACAGTGAAGTCAGTAGCATGAGTCTCGAGTCAGACACATTTTACGCGTATTTTGGACATCTCAGCAACTGATAACTCAAAAATGAAGGCTGAAACGCACTTTCGTTTATTTCCATGTTAGTCTTATCTACCATGTAGAATCACCCTTTAAAATTTCTGACACCTGTCGTCAAACATTCTGTACATGGAAAAAAAGCTTACATTTCTCTCCTAAGTCTCCTTCTCCAAAAATAATTCATCGTTATTATTAAAAAGCAAATAATCGAATAATGAATTAAATCCTTTCCCATTATTAAAATCGTGTCCTTTATAATATCGGTTGTATCACACGTAAACGAATAGAGCGTATATCATAGGTTCGCCACACGAGGGGGGGAAGTACTATCGCGGTCGTGCCGGGGCCATCTTCCTCTCGGATTCATTAAAGACTTTTATCGGGAGAACACAGTGCCGCCTATGTACCAATTCACTTAACGTAACCAATCTAAAAATGCTCATCAGCAATTTAAAGCGCCGGGGGCTCCTCGAAGGACAGCCGCGAGGGCTTGAGGGAGGTCGACGGGCTTCCACTGTGGACGAGGGAAACAGACAGCGAGGGAAGGATCGACGCAGCGGTTGGCAAAAAGAGTAGGCGAGGTCGAAGGTGGAAGGAAGAGCACCGAGAGGGAGAGCAGGCGCAGGGAGATCAGCGGAAGAAGGACGAGCGAAAGAGGAGAGAGGGTCGCCGAGAAGGAAGGACGAAGCGATAAAAATGCGGAGGAGAGCGAAAAAAAGGAGAGAAAGGGGGTGAAAGAGAGACATCGGTGGTGAACCGCTTCCAGCGTGACGCGGACGAAAAAGGGAGAAAAAATGCGAGACAAGAGAAGGACGGTGGGCGAGTGGAAAGCATGGAGGAGGGGGAAAAAGAGACAGATCCATTTGCGAAATGCTCATCGACCGTCGTCGGCCCTTTTCTCCGCGCGAACCATATTCCCTCCTCGCCCCCAACGATTCGAGCGCGGAACAGGCGAAGGGGGTTTTTCGAGAACGCGTCGAGGAGGATTACTCTGATTCGTTTTGGCTTGCAGATTTCGCCTTTCCCAACCGTCCCTTCCCCATCGACATTCTCGCCTCACGATTTGCACGCGAAACCGAAAGAGGAGCGGGAATGAAAACCAACCGAAGGGAACAATATGGCTGAAACAACCCTGGAACACTGTCGATGCGAGATTGGCCTCGTGTCGTCGACGAAAACAATTAGGTTGATACTCCGCTGGGAGCACGCCTCACGCGTTGCCTTTTAAATTGGATTAAATGCAGCAAACGATGATTTCACTTACTGTGGTTGAATTTCTAACTTTAAATATCTATTGCTAAACATTATTTATTAAAGACACAACTGTCAACCCCCATTAGCTTCCTAACCGTGAACGAGATACAGATACTTTCCTCACCCAACAAAATTTCAATTCAGCCTAGGAATTACAGCCCCCATCATCGGCTCAATCGTCCTTTCCATGGCATACGACTCTATCCAGTAATCAGCAGGGGCTAAAGCGGCGGAGCGTGAACGGTGCATCTCGAATCAAGACGTAATGCGATCCGTCACGATGCAGCCGAGAGATAAGGCCGTTGTCGCGGCCACGGTTATCGGTGGTTCGCAAGCAAAGACCGGCCCCTAATACGGCCGCTTGGCCGTAAATCATGGTGTTTGCATAAAATATTAATAAGTGACACGAGTCAATCCGGGATTAAGTAACGCGCGGACGAGGCGCGAGGAGGGTGAGACGGTCACCCCTCTGGTGACAAGGCCGATCGTAGCGCCACTTTATCTATCTCTATTTTATTTTGTTTGTGTTGGCTTTTCCCACGAAGGGTCGCCCCTTTCGACCCCTTCACGCGATGCTCCTTCGCCGACGGCTCTTCGACAAATAGTAATAATGCGAATTGACACGTGACGCCGTTGTCGCAACAACGGCAAACACTCGGACCAGGGGGTCGTCGCTCTCGAGGTGCATAGTCTCGAGAGATCGTCGTTTACAAACCAAATGCTCCACGAATGACACGTTTTCCAGCGCGTCATTTCCCCGCCGATCTGACGACCCTTACAGAGTACTATAAGTAATTGAAACTTTTTCGCTTTCGGTTTAACTCTTTCAGTGTATTCGACTCTTTTGACGCAAATGTACAATTAGGCATATTTGAAAACTCCTCAAACTTGAGAGAAACGAATAACTTTGATTCTAGATGAATTATCTAGTCAATAAAATTGTGAACACGTTTTCAGAAGCACCATTAAGTATTAAATTCTACGTAGAAGTAATCAATCGCAACCTGATACCAGAAACAACAACAGGTTTCCCTGTACTGGAAAAACTCAAGCTAGCCAAGAGCACTTAAGGAACGCTCGAGTTACTAATTAGCGCTAATTTACAGTAGATTGCTCCACATATAAGGCACAGCATGTGCCATTTGAGTAAAAAGCTTTTGCCTCTCAACACGAGACGATTGCTTTTTCATTTTGGATCAGCCCAGCCAGTTCTCGGACACTTTACGCTGTACAGCCTTGAGCGACGGGTAATTAAGGAGCTACCTAATTCTGGCCGTGCCGGAACCAGGCGAAGATTATCGTCCCGATTGGCTTGCTTTCGCAGCAACGTGTGTACCGTAATTGCGAACGGCTGTATCAGTGACCCGCAGCCCGTTCGACACGTGTCGACTCGTGCACGTTCCTCTTATCTCGCAACTGGTTTACGTCGAACTCGCTGTTTCCATTATCCGTAATAATATATTCTTCTTTATAACTTCGATCGCCCCTTTCAGCCGACGGTGGCAGACCAGAGTGGCAGGAGCGAGACAGGGAAAAACAAAAGGGGGAGGGAAGCAGGATAGTGAGAGGGAATTAGGGGGGGCAGGGGCGACAAAGTGGCTGCTGCACACGCGTTTGTCAATGTTTGCCGGTGTCGACACCCACCTACTTATGCAAATCATTTAATTTAACCCCTCCATACCGGGTATCCCGAGAGAGATCGTATCTCGAAACCTATTCGTATTCATTGCCTGAGCGATGGGGAGAGCGAGCTCGATCCACAGAGCAGCCATACGATCGCGTTTCTCTTGTCCTGATGCTGCCACCGACCACCTTCTGTGCCAGTGTAGACCTCTGTACCGCTGCATTCCTCCTGCAGCTACTTTACACTATGAGAATAATGATGAAATGCGCAGGCTAACGCAAGATTAGATACTGTTAGACATAAATAGATTTGAAAAAGCGTCGCTTCGAACTGATGCATAACTCAATAGGATTAATCGAAATCTCATGATTTAATCTGAGAACAATGGTTCAGAAGCGTTAAAGATATTTATACTCTTGAGTCTCTGAAGGATTCAGGCGTTACTGAAGAATTTAGTCAGCGCAACTATTCTCTATGCTTCCATGTTCTGTCTCCTCCTCTCGGCCACCAAATTTCAGCGATGCAATATTTAAAAAAAAATTAATCGAAGGGCCCATCTGGGCGTACAAACGATGGGAAATATTGAAAAGCGTGGGGCTGTACAAGGCGTATCGATGAAACGCGTTGATTGCAGAACAAACCGGGCAACGGGCGGCAGTTTCATTACGCCGCGTGGAAATCGGGAGTCAGCGATTACGATTTAGCCGGGGATGATCGTGTCGGCAGCTCGTTTCGGTGCGCGGCGGTCGTGAACATCGCGGAATGACGTATCGGTCGTGCGGTCGTTTCAACCGTTTTAACGGCCAGCGGAAAACGAGTGTCGGCAGCCACGCCGAAAGCCCGTGTACACGCGCTGCACACGCTCGAAACCGAGAGAGCACGGGGGACGGTGGATGAAATCGCGGCTCGAAACGCTGCAGCGTCACGATATCGATTCCAATTCACGCCCGCTGAATCTGCCTGGCTCGCGAGACCTGTACGGCCACGCAGCGCTGAATTAGTAGCATTGTTAATGCAGTAATCGAGTGTTTCATCGTTCGATGATTCGACCGGGGGTCGGAGACCGATGGGCGCGGGAGTGAGTCCGCTGTAAGCTCACGGGATGACGAGAGGGCACAGGTGTGTATACCCAGCGTGTGGTACAACGTGTTGTCATTCGGCCAAACGTGTATATTGATACTGAAGAGCGAAATTTTTGTCGATCAGGGTTATGTGTTATACATATACAGGGTGTTCCAGATTAAAATCGACAGAGTTTGCCAGTATATTTGGGAAGTCATTCTGAACGAATAATGTTATGTACACCATGGATTTATTCGTCTTCGTTCTCGAGATATGAACCACAAATAATTAAATGCATTCAAGCCATGTACGTAACTTTTAATGATAATTATGTATTTGATTATTTATTTCAAACTATCTATATTTTACAATGATTTACACTCATTTATACTAGTTTAAATTGTACAAAATGATCATCTCGGGTCTCATCTCGAACAATTCATTTCGATAAGTACAGAAATACGTTCCTAAAGCTACGTTTACATTACGCACCTTTTCGTCGGACAACCGAATTAATCAGCCAGAAGTTGATTAAAGTTATCTGTATAAACCTAACTTCAACCGAGTTGATACAACAATTTTAATCTACTTTGGGTTGATCAACTCGGTTGCCTGACCAAAACTTGCCGAATGTAAACGTAACATAATAGTGCAACTACTTACTCGTATTAGTATTTCTGTTTAAAAACGAAGATGAATCGACTTTAGGCGTATATAACATTTTTTGTTCAAACTGATTACCTAAATATACTGGCAAAGTTTGTTGATTTCGATCCAGAACAGACTGTAGAGTAGCAATGAAGTGATGGTTTAACTGATGTTATTAACAGAAACATATAACGTTTCAAATGATAGCTAATCTTATAAGGGACATCACTTTAGTGATATCTTCCGATTTTGATGAAACTTTGTACATATACAAGTAGAGCATCGAAAAATATTAGACACGTATTTCTTTTAGCTACTGAGATTTATGTTTAGGCAGTGAAAACCACCCCCGAAATTGGGGTGAAAAATACATTTTCGTGGATATTTCAGAAACTAATGAAGATAGAAAAAAATGGTAAACACATAAACTGCGTGGTTTTTTATAAGCAATAAAATGATGCAAACACAATTCGAGATGTTTACGAAAATGTATTTTCGATCTCAACTTTAGGGGTGGTTTACACCCCCTAAACATGAATATCAGTAGCTAAAACAATACATTTTTAATATTTTCTAGTGAACTAGAAGATGACACTAAAGTTCCTTGTTAGTTACGTAGATTTTAGAACTATTCTAATTCAACCCCTTTCCCCCAAAGAAGTTTCTAAAATTTAGCGTCAAATACATCAGTTTCTAAATTAAGTCTTGTATTTCCTAACAATTCTACAATAACGGATCCTTTGATGGAAATTTCATCCTTCGCGTTTGCCGCATCAAATGCCACCCTCTTCCAACCTCGCTTCAGGTGGAAAACGCGCGCGTAGCGGACGATGTAAAATGTTAATGCCGTTGTTATTATTTAACTGCGTCGGTGAGGCGGAATTTTCACGTGGCGAGGTCGGCTGGGTAAAGTGTAATCGTAATATAAATCCAACGCAGGTAAGCGAGGAACGCGGATATTAAAATTTCATGGCGTGCCGCTTCAGAGTCCGTAAAAACTGGAACTATTCGCAGCTGGAGCGGAGCTGGCGAGCAACCTGCCGCGGAATTATTCGTCGACGTACAATGATTTGTTTTAAATACACGCACGACCTATTCGCGGGTGGTCGGGCCACGCAGAATGGAAACGGGCCCGGTATAAAATGCTCGGTCGTGTATTCATGTACACGACGTGTACCCGTCGTTTATCGTCACGGACACCCAGCGATTTTCCCTCGTTTTTGCCTGCCCGAAATGAAAAAGTCGTGACAACGGTGTTTCGATGACCAGGATGGCGATGCGAAATTTTCTAGTGGAAGTACTTTCTATATTATGATTTTTATTAAATAGTGATGCCTCTAGAAGGCTCGTAAAATAGTTCTATAAAATTTGTTTATTAGTTTCTTAGCATTTTTTACTCGTTTTCATAAGAGTATTTAAAGATTGACTTCAAATATTTCTGATTTTTTGAAAAAATTGTATAAAGAGCAACTGTTTCCAATCCTTGGCCCAAAGTAAACTCCAAAGCTTCGTAGTGATGTGATTAAAAAAGAAACATTAATAAATCAAAAATAATATTTTCTTGACTATCTGCAGAAATTTATTTTAGTATGTGAAAAGATGAGGCCCCTTAAAGAAAGAGGCCTAAAGCTATAGACTACCCCTAGTCCTCCGGCCCCTTAATCTGGGCCTAGTGCGGTCTTGTATTACTTCGTTTTAGTTTTAATTAATTATGATTCGAAAGTTCAACAATGATATCATGTCCCTTGCTGCAGAGTTCTAATTAGATGACCAAGAATCTACGTTTCTCAATATACGAATGTGTACCTAAACAGCTTTATCTATTCCTATTACACAGGTATTCAATGAAGTCCAAGGTCACTCAAGGTCAAAAACACCCAACTCGCTTCGAAAATTAAACTCTGCCTCTATTTTCAATATCAACGAGTAAACCTCAATTGCGCAATCCTCTGTTTCTTTTCAGCATATCGTCTATGACCATGTATTATCTTGATCACTGCGCGGCAGTTCGCGGAATGAAACGCATAAACGCCAGTTCGCGTATTCGTGTAGGCGACGTGTACTCGTCGTTTGTCGCCAGGAGCGACGTTCATTCGTTTTTCCGGGGCAAATGAAAAAGCCGGCGATGCATGGCTGCATGCGCAGCGTGCACCGAGCCGCGGACGATGCAACGTGGGCAGGGTTCACCCCTCCGTCCCCCTCGGCGTTTGTCAAAACTCTTTATTGCCGTTCCACGGACGCTGTATTCAAAGCGAGGACTCGAATACACGGCGCGACTGGAAAAATGCGCCGCTTCGGTTTTATATAGAACCCGGCTGGTTTCGGTTTTATTATTAACTCCCTTGTCGCGCGAGCTGGAAAATATGCGAGGCTCTGCACCCTTTCGGTGTTTGAAACACTGAATTCATTTGACGAAGTTTCTTTGTAGGAATAATACATTGATACGTTACGTAATGGAAGTTTCCAGATCTAAGAAATTAGAGGCTGTAGTTTAGTCTAGAGTCTAGAGAATCACAGAGCACTTCTTAGAAAGTTATCTTATTTTGATACAATTAGTAGATTATTCAATAGTGATCATTGAGAGAGGTATGAATTACCTTTCTAGCTATTCATTAATACTGAGACTGTTTTATCATCTACAGTATGCAAAATACAGGAAGCAGTATGTTTGCGGACAGAGCACAAGGCATTAACGGAATAAAACAGTCATAACGTTGACCATGTTTAACACGGTCGTAGGTTTGGTGGTCACTTACCACCTCTAATAAATTTTCATTTTTCCACTCTCTACCCTCTAGCATTTTTGCTACGAAAGAGCGTGCTGTCAACCTTCTGACTGTTGAGTGCTAGAAATAATTTGCAATGTTTTTAACTGAAAGTTATTTTGAGACAAAGGTAGGCATTAAACTCTTCACAAAAATAAGTCATTGACGATTGTATCATTCAATGACGAGACGACGGAGAATGTTGATTTCCATGGCGCAGGAAGCTGACAGTTAAGACAACTGTATAACGGGGAACCGTTAAGTGCAGCACAACATAAATTAGCGTCCCAATATAACGGGCAAGACACGGGAAAATATTATTGCAGCGCGTCAAACGGAGGAGTTTCGTAGCAGGGATAGTGGCACTCGATAATAAAATGGCCCCTTTGTCCTCACCACTCAGACGACCGTATAACTTCTCTCTGACGGACCGTTTGTCCCTTCAACCCCCTCGTTTTTCATCTCCCCACGATATCTCGCCTATTCCTTTTCGCTAGTAGCACATATGTATATATCGAAAGGATTCAGGGCAAAAACTCATGTGTCCTCCTGAAGGAAAGGGGATGAAACGGGCGGAAATAGAGTGGCAACGACGGAATCACCAGCCGTGACGCGTCTTTGGATGTAGACGGGCGTTACGGCGGCTGTCGTTCCAGCTCGAATGTCAATATTGTCCGATTCATCGGTTCATGAGACCCTCGTGTGAAAAACGACGGAACAACCTGTGTTCTGTGCACGATTTGTCACGGGGATTATAAATCTGCATTCTTAACTCTTTTGAAGTAAGTTAGTGACTTTGATGGTGGAGAATTTAGTGAGTAGAGACTGTAAAAAACATAATTGATGGGTAGTTTAGTCACCCAAGTACTCGTATCAAAAGCAAAAAAGTGTATAAAATTGTTCTCCGAATAACAAGAAATAATTATGTGCTGAAAAAGTTGAAGTATAACACGGAACAGTACCACACTAGCTCGTTCTAGCAACCAGCAACAAAATATGAAATATCAAAAAAAGTGAGGATGCAAGGCGATGCAGCAGCACGGTACACCGACGCTGAGAGTGCATAGAAACGAAGCAGAAACTGTGTGCGCGATCCTCTGACAGTGGGGTCGGTGCACACAATGGGCATGAAATCCGAAAAAGGGGGAGTCTGCAGATAATTGGCCAGTGCGTTTGCACAGCGTCAAATCGCGAGGTCAATCCCATCTCACCCTCCGCGCTGCCATCATATCCCCCCTGGTCGAATCCACGAGGGATGAAAATCGAGGTCGAATACCTGGGAATATGGACGACTACTCGGTGATTCGCGAGCAGTTTCCTCCTCTACATACGGCTGTACACGTGCTTTTGTGTGTAGCCGGATCGGGGAAAAACCTTTTTTTCTTCGTTTGCGAAAGGAGGAGCGGGGCAGGACCATTGTTGGTTTTTATTGGAGACCGTGCTGGGATTTTCTTGGCATTAATTCGGGGCACGAAGCGGGAAAAGAGGCGGATTTCGAACTGCATCCTATGCATAACGCGTTTTTGTTTCGCAATGCTGTGTTCGCTTTTTTTATATAGATATAACGTTTGGAATATGGCCGTTGGATGCGGTGCTTTGCTCGGTATTGAATTCAATGGGAGTGAAAGAGGATTTACTAGCTTGGGAATGATTGTCTCAATATCCGTCGAAAACTTGCATAAAAAACTGACTATTCGGTATAATTTCGAAGTTATAAGAGAGATAAAGTATCAACGACTCCGTTAGTGCTGAAGAATCGTGTTCTACTTATAATGAAGATTACCTATAAAAATTATAGGCTAGAAATTTTAAAAGCTGATGTTCTAGGTATAAACAGAATGAATTTAAAGCCAGCTAAACGAGTGCTCTTCATACACGCTAGGCAGGCACGTTGCTCGTGGTCGACGCATTATTTATGAGATTACCGGAGATTATGGGAAACGTGATTCTGATGCCGAGTGGTTCGCTCCCAAGACCGATTATGATACCACACATAATAATGTTTGCGCATACAAAATGTGTTAATGATAGAACGACGTTTCGTTTGATTTCGAAACCTAAAACTGAACCTGTTTAACAAAACTATTCGATTTCCCGACAAATTGTCCAAAAGAAATTTATTTGAACGCATTCACTTCAAGCAGTACAAACTCAGATAGATACGATTAAAGTTTTAAATATTAATATATAAACTAAAGATGAATAAAAAACAAGAAGGTACACCACTTAAAGGATAAAATATTTATTATAGTCCACTTCGCAGGTTTTGTCACGACAGTCCCCCAAAGCGCTTAAAAAATTCATTTCCTCCCCCGAAAGCGTTGAAATAATACTCGCATAGAGGCTATGTACAATCCACATACAAACACCAGAAGTATCCGTGTCAGTCTTGTACAAGCAAATATTAACGAAAACGCTGTACCCTCGGTTGCTGTATCGTGCTCGCACATTCGTCACTTCTTCGGTATTACCGTGTCGGGGGTCGCAATTCTTCTCGACGTGACACGACACGCGGAGGAGAGTCGTTCTCTCGTCTATCACGCGTGTCTATTATGCGTCCATAGAGCCGCGAGAAAGATACACACAGGGAACCCCGATAATCTGGCCCGCGCTCTCAGGGGTGGATTCGTCGTGGTATTGCCACTCCGATAAATAAATCAACTCGTAAGCAGCCACCATTAGGGTACTGCGGTGTGTACGCAACTCACGCCCCACGCACTCTTCTTCCCGTTTCTCTGCCCTCCCACTCCTCTCGCTCGCCGCTTCGCGCCTCATATTAATCTTTCTCGTTTCCACCCTGTCCCTGTGAATCCTCGTTTTCGTCCGCACGAGCCGCGTCGGTACGGTTTAACGACGTTGGTTTTATGCACGCATAAAAATCACCCGACGGGGGGCGGGGTGGAACGTGTGCGCGCGTTTTTACTCGCGCCGCTTGATGCGTTTACGGTTGTAGCGAGATCACGGCGAAACAGCGGGGGAAGTAGAACGTTAAGTGGCGCTAACGAATGGAAAGCGTGGATCGCGTTAATGGCAAAACGACGGTAGCGGTGACGGTGCCGGGAAGTGTACTTTTATGGACGAGGGGTGGAGATTTGGAGCTCCAGTGGCGAGGGAAAACCTCAGTTAAGATTCTAATAAGGAACATTCGCCGAGTGTCGATTTTGGTGAAACTTTATGGGTTGGTAAAGTAGGCAATAATAAGGAAAGCTTATTCTTAAGGGTTAGAAATACCCTCTGATACTATCGAAGAGAATGCTTCTAATTTTAAGACAAGTGTTTGAAGGATTTTATACAGAAAAGGATGTATTCGAAAAGTCAAGAGTATAGAGGCAAGAAGAGATTCGTAAGCAGAAGATTTGTTGCACAAAGGAAAAGCGAGGTCTGAAGCCGGTTCAAGCAGAATAATCCGCGTCACCATCCCGTCTAGCATCGTCGACAAGGGTGGAAAAAGTGGATAACCCGACTGGGAAGCTGGCTCGGCTAAGATGATGAATCTAGCGCGGAAGCACTTATGACGTACGACTCGGAAAAGCTTGGTAGGGTGACTCGTCGCACCCTGCAGCTTTGTTTTCCGCATCACTGGCGCCGCCCCTGCTCGGATTACCCGGGGTGATCAGCTATGAAATTAACTCGCTCACCGTTTCTCCCTCTATCGCTATCTCCCCCTCATTGCCTATCCTGGAATTTTACATTCTTTGGGACGACTAATCGAACCTTCGGCTGGGAATTAAGAACGGTTGATCTTTCAACAAAGATGAGTTAAAGAAAGAAGAAAATTCTATGGAGTGAGGAGACTTGGTGATATTTCAAGATTGAGCTTTACGACAGCGTTCGTATACCTCACCATTGTTTAGAAAAGCTTTCATGAAAGTTTGTCATGACTCTCAACAAGAATGATACTAGAACTTTGATATGTAGGTACTTGCAAGCTTACAAAAGCAAAACAGCAAATGATAATAGCACGAGGAATTTCTCTATTATTGTAATCCTCTTTTCTATAACTATCAACTATCAAGATTGCACTGTAAGCATAGATATCTACTTAAATACATCATTGACTAGCCAAGGGCCTAGAATTCCTAGAAATTACAGACATCAGTCCTCTAAAGTGGCTTCACATAAAAGCCAGTTAAAACTTCCCTAGTTGAATAATTTCGAAATGATTGTTTAACAAATTCCGTATCGAAGATCATTCATATCTAGCCGGGCACTTTGCTGACTAGATCCATCTCTGTAAAGGAACTGATACAAGGACATTCAGGACGAAACGGTATCCACTCGGATCCCATGTTCCATTATCGTCAGTCTTGTAGCAATTGTGGGCTCGTCCGTCAGATTTCTCGTGGCGCCTCGTTATACCGTTCAATCGATTCATTCTCCACGGAGTAGCAACGTATTGTACGTTTAAGCAAACAACCAGGGAAACATTCTCCACCTCGAATTCCGTTGAATGGTCGCTTAATTTATCCCGTCGGCACGAAGAAGAAGGAACGAAATAACATGGTCAGGACGATGCTGGGGCGAGTAAGAGCACCCCCCTCCCGCGGTTATCCTCCACGAAAAGATCCCGTCATTCTCGAGAAGAGGGCCTCCTCGATCATCCCGTACGTCGGCTGTATAAATATCTCCTTCCTGCCTATAAAAGATACCCGTAATTACGGCGCCTTCGGCCAGAAACACGTCCCGACACTTCTGTCGATTCTATACGTCCCGATGGACGAACGGGGCGGCGCGGGGCGACGTCGGGCTCAGGGGGATGTTCCAGGACGTCTGGAGTGCTGCTGTGGTTACGTCACGCTGTGAGATCCGCGGATCAGAGTCCGAAGCACGTTCGTGATGCAAAGGAAAAAAAGAAGAGCGACGGGGAAACGAGGGAATGATGATCATCCCATCGAGCGAATTGAAAGGAGCGTGACGTGGTTGGAACTGTTGTAATACGTATGTCTCTCGAGCTTTGGCCTTGCCAGCCGCCCGGATTAACGAGGTGACGCTATGACATTCGGATGACGAACATTTCGCCTCTGTGAATGCCATTTTTGGTAAACGGTATTATGGAAGTCTTGCTCAATAGAATATTCAATTTTTTAATGCGAAGTAGGAGGCTACAGCATATCTCTTAAATTCAAATTTAATAAAAGTTAACATGTTCACCACCTTGGAAAATTCATATAAATATAAGATCACAAAAAGATGCACAATATACGTTCTATATTTTATTTCTTGTGATTTTGTGTAAGAAAACTGTGGACTTTCTCTTACAAAAATATGAAAATCATTACTATTACACCTGTATATTAAGGTATATGAAGAAATATACCTATGAAATATTATTAACGAATGTGTTAATTTCTACTGAATATTAAATATTCTTAAAGCTTTCAAATTAAATTAAGCATCACTAACAGGCCACAATCTCGAAAAACTTCATTGATGGGTTACTTTTCGATTATATCGTTAAAATATTTACACCGATAGCAGAAGGTACAGGATTAGCCCCCGGACAGCTAATTGAGCGTCAAAGGGGGCAGAATAGGTTCGTGGTTCGTGCTCTGTCACGCGTGAGAAGAGGCAGGGCACCGTGTATTTATTCAGATCGTTCCGCAAAATCGGTGGATCCGCGCAGCTGCCTTTCCCCGTCACGTATTATACGAACGCCATCTGCATCTTTTTCGTGCGAATGCATGAATGCGGAATTGAAGCGGTGGATAGCCCAACGCGACACCGGCATCAAAAAGTTTTTCGACGACGTCCTCCCGCGCGGGAACACGCGAGTCGAGTGTCGTTTCGTCGAGATCGTTGCGCAATTTGGCCAACTTCTTTAAAATCCCTCTGTCGTCCTTACCTGACCCGACCTCCAGGCAATCGAGGTAACTTTCAAGCTGGTTCACGTTGGAAAGCCAATTTTGCGGTCCCAGGAAGCTGCAAACTTTCGATCCACCATTTTTTCAGGATATTCAGAGATCTTGGAAACTGATCCGTATTATCTGAAGAAAGAACAGCTAGGTTTAAACGAATCTTCGGAGATTCAGGTGGTTATGAAATTAGTTACATGTGCATTTATTCAGTTTTTTCTATGGGATAAATTTTGATGAACAGAAAAGTAAATGCATAACTGGAACCCTTCAAAGATGAAGCATTTTTATTTAGGGAAATATTGTGTAAACGCAAATGAAAATTATATCATTGCAAAAACTTATATCTTCTAAACTATATGAAAAAATGAAAGTTCTTATGCCGTCACGCCGTACGTCCTTTGTATCTATAAAGGATCAACTTGAGATCAAAGTTAAATTAAACTCCTCAAATTTGCTTAATGAAATATTCTTTTTTTTGTTTTTGGACGAGTTAAACAATTCCTTGCATCAAGACAGCTCCAACTCCAACATTATTTTCGCATTTTAGACTTTGCCAAATTTGATCAACAACTCAGAACTAATTCTAGTAAGAACAGCTTCCACATAAGCACGCATGGGAACTTTTTGCATCTCCAGCCGCACCGCGAGTCTGTGAAAGCGCCTGCAGACCGTTGAATCCAGAGAAGTTACTTACGACGCAGGTAAGTAGCGATGTAAGTGGTTGTAGACAACCGGGTCCCGGTGTCATAAGCAGCAGCCGCTGCCTAATGAAACTACAAATCTCTCCGCCCTTTAGGCACCACCTGTTCTTAGCGCAGCTAACACATCCGCTCCCGCAACATCGCGCTTGCATGTGACACGCTGCTTATGAGGCGGGCTGGATTATTTCTCAGTTGGGTTGCGCCTTGTTGACGCCATGAAGACGCCTTTAAGATGTGCTCTCAGAAGAGAGATCTTGCTACGACTCATTGAGCGTTTACAGTGAAGATTTTGCGGTGAAAATTTGTTAGGTAACCGTGGAACACACGATACTCTAACTATGGTACTCGTGCTACATAGTTACAAGTTGCAGGTTGCAACTTTTAGGGTTCAAGATCGGCGAGAACTTTGTGGAGAAAGGATGAGCACTAGGATGTTGCGAAAAAGATAAATTAGAAGTTCCTTAGAAACTGTGTGCAGATGTCTTACTTTAAAATACTAGGACATCGTAGAAATCAGTGGCTTAGAATGGATTCAGGTTTCCCGCGAATTGCATGTTGATGTCACTTTGAAGAACAAGGTAGATACCCACTTAAGCACTACGAGAAGCATCAGATTAAAATGGATTCAGGTTCCTCGTAGACTACATATAGATGTCTTCCTGCGAGATATCGTACTAATCCAAAGTAAGTGATAAAACGAGACTGGTTCAATATTGTCGGATTATACATTCCACGCTTGATAGTACGTAAACAAATTATATAAGTATTCAAGGGAATTTTAAAAATGTCTGCCACGAAATTACTGAGAAACGTTCAAAAACACGATTTCCCGGAAGCAGCAGTGGAAACGAGTGTAACAATCAGCAAAAGCATCGAACTGGGAAGCATCTGTTATTCATTGCACTATTGAAAGCTGATATTCGATCGACCTTTTGATTCTCACGCAATCGTTCGGTGTCGCTGGAACGCGATGCTGGGAACATATCTCGTAAACATCCGATTCGATGCGTTGGACAATAATAATTATTCGCGAATGATCGCGTTCTCCGTGCCCCCTCCGCTTCTTTCCATCCCTCTGTTTTTGTCGTTGCTCGATCGGCCGAGGAGAGTGTGCGTAGGCGTGCATACACGCTCACCAGAGGTTTTACGCGGCCGCATGGCCCTCTATTGGCAGCGGCGCCGTTGTAAAACAATTATACGGTGTCGTCGGCCGCGCAATCGATATATCATCAATTCTATTGTCATTGCCGGGCAATCCGGCGTGTCATGATTATTGTTTGCAGCGAGCGCGTACAATGAAACCACCCCCTCCGCGCTGCCGTTGCTCCCCGCGGAAAATCGTGGTTGGATTTTACTCGGGCTAGAAGGGGTGCTGGGCTGATAAACTGCACCCATTATCAACCGACGATTTCGTACTTTTCACGTACACACTCGTTCCCGACTGCCTTTCTCTTGTACTCTTTGTCCCTCCTTTTGTCTCTGTTGCTTTCAATCGTTCATCTCTGCAGTATTGGGAATAACCTCTGTAAGTTTTAGTGACTGCATGAATGCAGTAGAGACGGTGAAGACAATCTATTATTATTGGATTCCTAAGCAACGGAGGTAATAATAATAATAAGTCAAATATAATCCACCCTCATAGTGCTACAAACTGATGACCTCAACGAGGATGTAATGCATAGTAGAGCGTGAAACGATTTCTCTCATTGCTCACATAGATTTCCTCCAAAGCTCTCGAGCAATCGTGAATTAATGCCGAGCGTGTACACGCAATCCCCGTGAAAAGTGAATAGCAGTGTGCTCGGCATTAGTATGCATTAATGTCGGCCACGCTGGTATCGTCGACAGTCACGAACGCTGCTCCCTTTCTGCTCGAATATACGCGATACCAGAGCCGCGATCCAGTCGGCTATTAGAAATTTGAAGAGTTCAGAAACGTAGCGAGCGTGTTCCGCCTCCTATCGCGGTTTCTCTGGACCGGATGATGGAGTTCTGTCCAGCGAGTGGTCGAACAACGCGGCGTGAATATAAATCAATAGCGGGAAGCAGAATGGAGCACAGGCTTGTTTTAGTGCTTCGCTTCGTGGGAAGACGACGACGGAAGGAGAGAGGAGAATAAATGTGGAGCGGTGGGTGTAGCAGAGTCGAGAAAAAGCCGATGGATCGTAAAATGATTAATTGGATGAGTGCTGGAACGAATACGCTCCGCGCGAGCTCTGTTTGCCCGGAGGGTAGTAAAAGTCTGTTTGCGCCATTTCGAAATGGACCTCGATGATGATCCCGAGACTGCGCCGACCAGCTCGTCGCTTTTAAGACGCTTAATTCAATCGTCCTGCCTGACTAACATCTTGGAGAGACTGAATGAAACGTCCCAAACACACGTCGTAAAAACGCTAACGCGACTGTTATCATCCTACGATCGTAAACGAGTTGGAATACGGGGTGGACGGTTGTCGAGGGAAGTGTCAATTACTATGTCCGAACTTTCCTGTATGAATATTTCCCTTAAAGGGAGATTTTCCAGGTCGCTGACGTTCATTTCAAATTCGTCAAGTTGATCTATTCCACCAATGGGATTATAGCCTGGGTTCCTCTTACCCCAGTAACAGCAATTCCAGGGGAAATTCCAATCCCGACCAGAGCAATTTCCGTCACGCTCGGATTCTCGAATAATACCATCGAGAGGAACACGATGACGAATAAGACTGGCGGCAGGCTACGAGAATCGGGAATCCTACATCGACGGAGACGCGATTTCTCTCGGCGAGCAGCTGACGGGTGCTCTCTGCGCTACGTTGAAAGCTATGGCTCTCTTTATCTCGTCGGCCTGGTCGTGGAGGCGTCGTCGGTAGCTGGCTACGAGACGCGGGACATCAAATATTCAAGATTTCGCCGATGGCGTCAGCCACGCCTGTCACACCTCGCGTTACACAGGTTTCCATCCCCCTGGCTGCCAGCCATTTAACTGATTTAGCGACTGCGAGAGTGGAACACCCTCCACTTTTCCGGCTCTCAGCGTGTTCCGCGTGCCGTGACACACGAATCGAATTTGTCAAAGATGCCGTCTCTGCCTACTTATGCCTTTCCCCTTTTCTCTCGCCCCTTCTTCTCTCCTCGCGCCCTCCCTTCCGATGTCACTTCCCTCGTTCTTCTTCCTCTCTACTCCCTTCCTATCTTCGCGCTTTCATCCAGCCACTCGCCGAAGGAATCCGAAGAATAACGCAGCTGTCGACAGCGCGTACACTCGTCGGGACGCTGAACCATCGGGCTCTACTGGTTCCTCTCGTACTGTGAGAGCAATGATCGATGACACGCACGAGGAATAGAGAGGGAAGTTCATTAGCATCGGACACGCAAAGACTCTTCCGAGGAGGAAGACACAAATGTGTCTGGCTACCGGCTCAGCTTGATAATCCATGCTTCGGTGGATCGTTTAAACCAGGAATCGTTCTTGCATCCCGATGTTCCGCTCCGAATGGTACTTCGCGAGAACATCGCTGACTTGAGTGTTTCAGCTTCTCTTTTATCGAGGGATCGTTTTCTCCTTGAAGCTACGAAACTGCTCTGTCTAGGGTCAACAAGGACGATGTGTTTAAATTCATGGGAAGTCGAGAGGATCGTGAAAGTGACGTATAGGTAGTCATGTCACAAAAATCTCTGCTCTTAAACAACATCTGACTGTCTCCCGTAATGTCTGGATTAATCGTAATGTGGAGAATACGAGGTACGCGACAGAGCAACCAAAATAGCTCTCAAATTGAATTCCTGCAGATTTAATTCCCTCTCAAAAGAGACCCCCATGGTCAGGAAATTTATATTCAGAGTGTTAAGAAGGGGCGCGTATAATCATCCAGGCACGATCCTTAACTGGAATAATTGGATGAGTGTAATCTCCAATAGCCGTAAAATCGTGAATACGGGCAGTCCCCATTATTCCAAGGCGACACTCGTAAGATTGCGCGCAAGTCGAACGAGCTGTCCCCGGGAATTCTGTCTGGCCATGTTCCTCGGATCTAAATACCTATAATCGTGATCTGCGTGGAGACATTGGCCCGATTCTGTCCTCGTTCGCTGATTCTTCGCGCAACGGCTGTTCGTTAAGGCGTCTGTCCGCGGAACGACGCAACAGATGAGATTAACGTTCAGAGGATACCTCGATCAGCGCCCCGATATAATCGGATGAAGGTCCGGTGACGAGCGATCGAGCCGGTTCGCGCGGTGAATCAGAAGCAGCGTTTCAACGAGCTGAAATTAACTTTCAAAAAAGGAACCAGTGACACTTGCGATCGTTTCTCACCTGTCGCGTCGTATTACCTATTTACATTAATTTCATCGAGAGGTTCGATCTGATATTGCAATCATCGATCCGAAAAGTGTCGGTAATAAAAATCGTTAAAGTGTCTTTGAGAACATTTATGTCTGCCGATTAAGATCTATATTTAAATAGTATCAAATTGTATCTATAGGATATGGAATATATTTTAAGCTCGAAATACGAATTCAAGATAAGGTACTCGAATAGACTGCGTGTTTAAAAAGAATTTATTAATTCTCAATTCAGTAAAAGCACTAAATTCAATTTAAGGGAAGCACTGAAGAATCGACTGCACCTAATTTATCCCTTCGTATGTCAGTATAGGTCCTTCGGTCTTCTCCAGCCGATCAGCATACATATTTGTATGCACTTGCGCTCGCGGGTGAAAACGAGTTCTAAACGATGGGTAATTTGAGAAGAGACTGATCCAACGAACCAGCGGTGCCACCCCCGTAGCTCATAGCAAAGAGAAGTATTATACGCGGGACTCTGCGTACATAAAAGGGGGCGAGAGCTACGGCTACGTAAGTAATATAGGGGCGACCCTTCCGCACAAGGGTTGTATTCTAAGAGGGCATGAATTTGGTCGAGCCTGCTACCCCTGCTCAGGGAGCACGGCCTCTCTTCTTCCAGCGGGCCGTTTTGCGTTGCATAAGTAACGCCATGAACCCCTCGACCCTCGACTGTAAACCGTGCTTATTTGCCTGGCAGAGCGAGACAGCTCGTCCTGAAAATAGGCGGACGACCATTTGTCGAGCGTGCGTCACTTGCCCCACTGATGGGTGTCCCAGAAAAAATGTCTACCAGATACTGCTGAAGATGTGGTCTTGAGGAAAAACCTTGCGATTCTGGTGTTACAGTTACTTAGTGTGACCAGTGGCTACGAGACCATGAAAATCCTTAGAAGCGCAAGTAATTCTGAGAAGAGGTACTTCTTGCTTGAAACTGAGTGAAAATACATGATATCTTTGCGTTGGAAGACTCTGAAAGTGTGAAAACACTCGGGAAACGATAAACCCCTCTAAAAGGGTGAATAGGCTACTTGTCACTCAGCACTTTAGAAATAACAGGAAATTATAAGTCTAGATGCTGTTCCAGAATTTTAATCGCCACCAACCGGTAAATTCGCCTCCCCTTTTTCTGCGAGAGAACTCTGTTAATTGGAGTACACCTGTTAGGCCGCCTGGTCGAGTGGGTAATTTAAATTCCGCGTCAAAAGACGAGAGAGATCGGTCTGAATTGGCGACGCAAAACTGGTTCCTCTGTGAAACAGAAAAATCATATCGATCAGTAAAGCGTTGACGATATGAAAACGACGATTGGATTATATCGATTGCACTTGCAATCAGACGCTTTTAGGCCGAGCAATTTTACTTCTTTTATTTACGAACAGGATTAAGTCGTGTAATAAAACTGTTTGAGTGCAACTCGTTACATGATTGCTCCATGAATATTAAAAGTTATGACAAATATTGAAATTAATTTGAAAAATAAAATTGTAATTGATAATTAGCATTAGGACATGTAAAAGTTCTTCGTAATGAAATATACTTACAAAAACAGTGATGTTCATTTTTGTTTAATTCTTCAAATTATATGGAAATGAAAAACACTTTTAAATATTTCTGAACTAACGATAGACTGTACATCATTCTGAATCAACCTAACGACAGAGCACAGCTCGACATACGGGAGTAACGAATGATAAGGGGCAAGGCGAAGTAGTGAGCACTTCACAAAAATTGTATTTAAACGGGGAGAACGACGTATACATAAACGATCTAGTAACGCGAACTAAATAAGTACCAGTGCGAGTTGAAAATTTAATCCGACCGAAGCGTCAGGAGTGAGGTGAACGTATGATAATTCGAGGCAACGAAATATAAAACCGACCGTCCAAGGAGAATACTAAATGAACTGGCGCAATTACCGTGCACGGTTACGATCCATCGAACTGGCGTCCAAGAAGCGTTCGACATTAAGCAAGGCTCACGCGCGATATTTCGTGCATACCGCGATAATCATGTCTTACAGAAGTTGGATCAATTCCCAAGACCTCTAGATCGAATAATACCTACAGTGTTACCAACGAGCAAAAACCAGAATTTCTCTTCACCGTTCAACAACTACTAGCCTAGACTCGCAATTGCAGGGAAGGCATCGTGACAGCCTTATTTCATGGGCCCTCGTTATATATTCACACCTACCAACGAGAATGGCCGCTTTCTCAGGTAGAGAAAGGTTAATTCCACATTCGATACGGATGCTCCATCGAGAAAATAGATGAACGACGGAACTGGCCGTCCAATTTCGTTCGCTAAACTACGGAGGGATTCGTAGACCACGGGTGTCGACGAAGAGGGAGAAGAGGAATCGCGGCGACCAAGGTAGGGCGAGGTGGTAGTTGGGGGCTTGATTGGTAGGGGAGAGGTGAAAAGCGGTGGTAGCGTGTAAACATGTTTTTAACAGATCGATCCACGGGGCTCAGAGCGTTGGTACCTACCTCCTGACAGTCAGACAGTCTTTCAGGTTCCTGAGTGACAGTCCGCCTTCTCCTTGACAAGCTAATACCAACCTACGTCCCGTACGCACAATAAGAGGATGAGAGGGGAGGATGCGGGCTTTCGCATTTCGCCGGTCGTCCCCGCCTCGTCTTTCTGCCAGAGACGTGTTAATCAAAATGTTAGACAAGCCACTTACACGGGCACCGTGACGTTCCCATTCAGCCCCGAGGATATGCTCGATACCTGGCCGCTGGGATTCACGTGAGCGAAGGAAAGATAACGCCGCGGACGGCTGCTAATTAATAGTTATTACAAATGGCGATCATCGTCTATTTCGCTGGAGGATATTCTGCCTGCACGCCAACATCTCGCGGTTTAAAACATCCATCGGAACATCCTTCTGTTTCCACGTCATCTCGTGCCCCGTAAGATCCAGATACCGTATCGGGGGTAATTGATCTACAGCTGTGCGACGTGCACAGGGTGTTCCATAAGTTTTAATTTTCGTGCTCTGCGGATGGTTGCCAAGCTACGTCGCTCGTTCCTGAATGTAAATTTCATCGGCGTTCTCGATGGGAGGAACTTAACGCTTGTTCTGCGGTATATTCTCGTTTCAGTCTGATGCAGTGATTTTATTAGAAAATGACAAGTGTGTGAAATAGTAATTCTAGAGCATAAAGTATATTGCACGTATCTTGCTCGTGAAAGCATATAAAGATAAAATGAAATGAATACAGAGAAATGTCTTGTAGTGGGGACAATGTTCAACCCAGGTTACAGAAATGCGCAAATGATTGTAAATTCTCAAATATCCTATTGTTTAAACATTCAAATTTTGCAAATTCCCCAAATTTGCAGCTCGAAAATTTGCATACCAAAATGAATCCCAGAGGAACTCAAAGACGCGAAGCTTAAATCTAGCAAGCTTTTCAATTCAACGGAAAATTTCCATGAAACGACAGCTTTATCCCCCACTTCAGTTTCGATAACACACAGGTGACCGATAACAGAGGCCCACGCGAAAGCGTAGGTGGGAGTGCGGCCAATAACTACACCCGGCGACACAGGGGCACGGTCGGCAAGAAGAATGGACGACAAAGCGCAAAGAGGGAAAGAGGGTGGGCACGGGGGAGAGAGTGCAGTTGAAGAGGTCGACGAGGCGAACGAACGCCCCAAGGTATGCAGCCCAGCGGACTTGGCCGCGCGGATAGTAGCAAAACAAGCATCCCCCTGTCTCTTTCCCTCTTTTTCACGGTGGCCGCTGCCGTCTCGGTTTCGCCGTGTTTGCCGAAGCGACAGAGTTGTTTCGGACGAAGCAGACGGGCGGAACGAGTCAGGGCAACGAGTGTTTGTCAAATGTTTGAACAAAATGTTTGTCGTTTCCTGCGGACGCCGGGAGCCCAAATTAAATGCGATGCCCCCGATTGCCAATATTCGGAATGTGTATGCACCGGCCTCGTTATTTGCGACGCTCGGATAGGAAAAGTCACCGGGAGTGGCTGTGACGGTCGAATATATACGCGACGCTGTAATCACGCTCAAATATTCACGAACGTGTGCACCGTTTGAAACGGGTACGGGGTACATGTACACGATACACATCGAACCCCCTTTTCGACTTGCTTCGCTGAATCGAGCGCGGTCCAGCGCAGAGACAATTATTCGAACGTTATTTTGCTCCCATCAGCAGCGGGACAGATGATAAATAGCCTTTTGACCGATGGAGGATGCAACGAGTTCCAGATGAATGCCGGGGATGAAAGTTTATTGCTCCAGTCGACCAGAGAAGAATTAGTCCGGATGTCTGTCTATTGTTCAGTGCTTCTACTGATGAAGTAGAGCCTCAATATAACGGCGAGTGTATGGCTCAGGAAATCTAAGAAATTTTGAGTGAAATTCACGAAGAAATCAAAGACCTCTCTTCACATTTCTGATGACCCTGCATGTTTCCTATCCAAATTTAACACAATTCAGAAGTCACTAGAAGTTGAAGTCGCCGTAAAGCCGTCAAAAAATCAACGACCCCATTGCGACAGAGTCTAACATCCTCAGCTCCAGGCGCCTTGTAACTTAGGCAAAACGATCAGGCGGTCGATTCGAAGGTCGACGCGCTGTCAGCAGATAATGAAGACGTTTGGATGAGACGTATGCTCGCGTACGGTTGCGTTCAAACCCTGAAATCCTCGTCTCAGCTCGGATCCCTCGCAATCAAGTATATGCATGTATATATACCGTTATTACTCGTGGCAGCCAGCCACTGAAACGTTCAATTATCTACGCTGGCCGCGTCACGGCCCATTGGCTGGCTTATTCTGCTGCTGAAAAGAGGCTGCCTCGAAAGGTTAACCCGAATGAACGTCAAACGTCCAAGAAGATCGACCGAGGGACGAGGATCTCCTCCTCCTCTGTCTGGTCGGTTTCATGCTCCGTTCCACCTCGTCCCACCTTTCAAGAGACCAGCTCGATCGACGCTCGATCAAGAGATCCACGCGTCGCTAATCAGATCCCTCAGAAGCTTCTCTCGACCATTTATACGTCCACTCTTTGGCCTGCTGTGTATTTTGACGCATTGAAGAATGACGGACCAATTACGAGGCGCCGCGAACCTGACGCCTGAATGCGCGCATTCCTCTTACGGTCATTATGCTGCGTGCCGAGAGTCCGCCCGGCTCGAAGGTTAACGAGCGATAAATCGCTGGGATCGGAAGCCTTGTCGGGAACGCGGCGCGTCTTCGAACGTACCTTCGAGCTGGCTACACAGTCGAGGAGACGTAACGCGATCGAGATCTTCACGATCGCTGACGCTGTACCCGCACACGCGGTGAGGTAGTGTATACCAAACAGACGAAAGATCGATAATTGGCTGTTAATCGAGGAGGACTTGTCATTTTACGATATCGATGATCGCTATTTACCCTTCCGAGTGTTTAGTGAATCCTCTGAAGTAACTCTAAAACCTCTGATTGACTTTGTCTTGAAAAAGGTTTTTGATAGATAATGTATGATCTAGTGATTTCTAGAAACAAAAAATTTCTGCATACCTTTAGAGAAAATAAGATTTGGCAAGCTTCGAGAATACTTGATGAATTTTTGAATTTTACTTCTTTAGCGCATGTGTTCATCTAAGAAGGTTTTACAATAGTTGCTGTCAAAAATACGCATAATATTGGGTGCCACTGGTCAAATGGCTAAAAACGCACTTGCACACGATTAATAACATACAATCAATATCGAAATATATTGACAATATTATTGACCATGTGCCCCCCCCCCCCCCCCCCCCCCAACATAAACGCATCATCAATTCAAGTAAGTAGGTTATAGATCTGGAACAGACATATAGGATTAATCATAGGTTACTGACAATGTGTTAGTGTTACGGCCCAAGGGATTCTTTGATTAATTATACATTAATAAACTCGATTGTTACTCTCAAAAAGTAGCTTGTGATAGTTGTACTTTCAGGTGGACACGTACACTTAGAAATCAAATTTGATTTCCTTAGAAACTGGAAATAATTACCTATAATTAATTGTAAGTAGCATGATCATTTCTTTAATAGAGAAGCAAGAATAACGAGATTCACGGACCCAGTTACACAAAAGTGGTCGATAAAGTGTCAGGACGCAAAGTTTAATCAAATATTACACGTAGTCGAGGAGCATTCGAGGCAGCAGCAAGTTTTATATCCCGTCTGAACCGGTAGCGCTGGAAATATTGCACGTTCAAGGGCTAATATCTACTCGCGCCGACGGGCAAGCACAGTTTTAAGATGGCAATAAACGCAACATGCGCGTATAACTACGCGGATTCTTCGTCTTCAGTGTTTCCTGGCCACTGATGCTCGACCAGCTGCTCCTTCTCCTTTGGATAGAGAGCAGACGCCGGCCAGGGTAAAGTTAGGCGAATGAAAAAAGTTGGCGGGAGCCCTCAAGAGAGCTCGACGGCGTAGTTAGCAGACTTCGGAATAATCTTCATTGAAAAAGTTCGTCTAAACCTTAGAATGGTCTGACTCGTGTGCCTGGCCGGATATGAAGAGGGGAGGAAGAGGCAACCCACAGAGATCTCGAGACGGAACGCGACAACCTAAGTTCCTAAATAAGTCCGCCACTCTGGTTGACTTCTTTCATGATATCGTCAAAAATCGTAACCTATCTTTAGTGGACCGTGTACTACCAAGGAGGAACACTATCCGGTCAACACAGCTGTGCTATTTGCATTTTCTCTAAACTCTAAATCCATCGCAGGAAATACTATACTAGGCGTCGTTCCACGTCTTATATCGCGAGCCCAGTTTGAAGAGGCTCGTTTTTCAGACGGTGATTTTTCGGTTAAATTCCCTCGTGTCACTTTCCTCCAGGTAGAAACGTGCCGAGCTTTCGTTCCCTTCGGCGAGAAGAAAGGGAAATTCCGCTCCACTTATAAACACGTCTCACGACCCCTTTGTAAACAAATCCTACGCGTCCTTCGGAAACGTCATGCGGCGTATACCGATCCTTGCATCTGCGCGCTCTACTAGAAAGTACACAGAGCGTGTCCTTCGATGCAGGTGAAAATATTGAGTGCATAGTCGTTGGGGTTTATGGGTGTCCGATCTACGACAGTGCATATTAATAATCTTCTACGTTTTTAGTAAAGTCAAACAAACTGAATAAATAGAAATTTATTTTAATTATCACAAAGCAATGAATTCTCACAGATGGTACCCTTGGGGATGCATCGGTGGGGTTAATGTTAAGCAATAGTAATTTGAATTCTGGAGTTAAAAGAATGAAGAGACAGGCTAATTACGAGGAATAATATTGCTATTGGCAGTTCCAGTATTATAAACATATTTGAGATGAAAACTCTTTAACTCCTTAAAAGAAGTAGAATTTTTCCTTACGTTACAAATTTATTAAAATTAATTTTTTAATTTCGGCATTGTTTATATATGGTATAACATGAAACATAATTATGCTATTTAATTGAAGTACAAATACTACGTTTGTTAGCAAGCCCCTCCATTGAATATCACAAAAGTTTCGATTTAATTGAATACTGATCTCCGTCTAGAATATTGAAAATTAAAGTGACTGAATGATCGATGCCTTTAAAATCCGTGCATAATCGGCCACGGTTCTGACTCGTTAGGACGTCGATTGCCTGAGACAAATAACTCCTGGAGTGATTGACAGGCTTTATATGAAATTTCGAGTGCCTGACTAATAGCTAGATCACGGTATACATGCATGGCCAGCCGTGTGCATTCGCATCTGCTTCCACATTAATGGGAAAGAGCGGTTAAGTGCTCGACTCGACCCCATGAAGTCAAGGTCGTGGAACGTACTACCGACCACATAATCGGAAATAATGAAGTAGAAAACTGTACATTTTACGTGGCTTCGAGTTGCAAATTTCCGAACACGTTTTGAGTGAAGTAATAAAATTTGTAAGTTAACTTGAAATTCTAACTTTTCAAATATGAAGATGTTAAAATATTGGATCATTAAAGGTCCTTGAAATCGTTGAAAAAATTAAAATTAGGTACGAACGAAGTAAAATAAGGAGAAATCGAAAGAATTTATTTACAATATACCCGAAGTCAAAGTAGGGCGCGCAACTTACGACATTTAATAATTTGGTTGACGCCACGAACATCTGCCGCTCTCTCGGCAACCCTTTGCAGCTTCTGAACCTTTCCCCTCTCGCCACCCCTTCCATCACAGTATTGTTTAATTAATCATGTTGTATTAATAAAAGCTCGCCTAATTGAATTCGCTGATTTCACACCGTTAATACGAGTTTCATTTAAATTGAATGAAGTATCGCTCCTCTTCGTCATACCTTACTTCTACTACCCCTATTTTGTCCACCCTCCTACACCGCCACCTACCTACCCCGCCATCACCGTCGCCTTGAAACCGGAGCCACCCTCAAATCGTTCTTTTTCTCTCGCTATTTTATTGATCTTCATTCCCTACGGCTACAGTCCTCTAAAACGATTTACTAAGAGGTAACCTATTTTTCATTGCCCCCACCGACGGCGTACCAAATGATTCTACATTCTAGCAACCAAATTCCGATTTACGAGCTGGAGACTTCGTTTTAATCAGATGTCGATATTTAATAGAACACAACATCTGATTTTATTAAGAATACATTCTTTAAATTATTTTATGATGCAACTGTAAGCTGTACTATAACCCAAATAGCACACGACGTCTTGAAGACGTCTATTTTATGTCCATTTTTTGCCTAAATGTCTTACAACATAATTTAGACGTCTTAGAAACATGCAACAGCATACATCTTAAAGACTTGCGAAATTTACATCCATAAGACGTCTTAAAGACATAGACGCTTTAAAGACTTACATTTTTGGACGTCTTAAAGACATCTATTTTTTGTCTGAACATTTTATATACGTAATTTGGACATTTTTACGATTACTGGATTTCTTTAAGACATTTGTTAAGACGTCTCTGTCCTATATGGGAGTCGGATAATGTAAAATCAAGAGATATTCAAGTATTTTGTATCTAACTTACACGTATATGTATATCTTTAATGAAATATAGATATTAACACATTGTTGGCAGTGTACTATGACATGAGTTTTTCCCATACATTTTTCGAAAATATGTCAAATGTGCATGCACCTATTCAAAAGAATGTAAATATTGTAATAAACGAAATTTTTCATTACAAGCTGAACGCTTGAAAAATAGCGAAGTGCAGAATGCGTACATCGAACACTCGTGTTTTTTTGAAAAGTACCAAGAACAATCGGAAAAAGCAAAAAAAAAAAAAACAAAAATTGAAGAATACCTATTCAAGTCTTCCGTCTTTGAGATTCTAAAAACACGTTACCTGTCAACAGTGTGTTAAAATAAAAACTAGCACTGATATATGTTCTGTAGCGATCACAAATCACTATGCTACGCAATCACATTCTAAAATCTTCCAATTATTCGATTTTCGCGTTATTAACCTCTGAAAATAAAAGTTCACTAATATTCTAAAAGCCATTTTCTATAATATAATTTTCAAAACAAAAACTGACTACAAAATAGTAGTAGCAAATAGCAATTAAACGAATAGGAAACATTAAGGAAGAATGCAGGAATATGAACCATTTTTTATATTTTGCGAAAAATGCATATTAAAAATAAAAAAATTGCATGAACGAATGATGAAAATGGTAGCTCATAGATCTGAGATAATGTATCAGTAGCGTTTTAATTTGAAAATTCAACTGTTTTGGAGCTATGCCAGTTTTTCAAAATTATGTCAAAAACAAGCTTTGCAGAAATGCCGGGTGGTAATTATGGACCAGAACTGAAAGGTAAAAAGCTCATAACAAATACTTCTATTTATTTGCAGATTTTATATTTTAACATTAAAACAAATTTTTTCATATTCGTAGTAATTACACGTAACATTTTAGGATTATGTATACAAAAATTAAATTAAAAAATTTCAAAAATGCTTGGAAATGAGAACAAAAAATAAGAAACAATAGAAAATAAATAATTGTATGAAGAGCATTTTTAAGTTCAACTTGGTAACTACTTATGCGTCTATAACTAATATATTAGATATGACATTTGTTAATTAGTACGAGAAATAAATGAATTAATCTAACCTTGACGAACTTTTTAAGCGTATGAAAACAAATGCTTTTACTTTTAAGCAAAAATAAACATGCAAATCATGCTGATTTTCCCTGGTGTCATTAAAGAACACTATTTGATGTGTCTATTTCAATTTCCGAGATATCCCAGTACTTCTTAAAGAAATAAGGGCCTGATCCATATTACAACCCCAGTTCATATTCCCATCTTCTTCTCTATTAATATGTACACGTACCTTTTATTGCCCGTTTATTCATTCAAAAATTTCTGGCATTAAATCCTTATCCAGTAGTAATCGTCTTAATTCATATTCACTTGTACTAAACACACAGATTACATAACCATTCCCTTAGCATTACTAATGTATTCCTGCAGATGTCACTGACCTAACAGTAAGATCTAGAAAGATACAACCAATTGGCTACTATGATGGTTCATTTATGGTGATTTACTTGCCCAAATATTTATATATTTCCTATTCCAGATTATATCAGAGTTTAATATTTTTAAACGAGGAACAATTTAAAAATGTTTTCCTATGAATATTTTACAAGAAAGGCAATTTCTAATTCTCCTGTAACGTTTTAGTAACGCGTACCTATGTTCCAGTGGCGCTGAACGCAATCCACCGAGAGCCATGGGGGGAACTGGATGAGATGAATAATAAACTAAGATGGCGAAGCCCTTAATTAGAGTGATTAAGTAACAAGTAGTAGTAGACATCCATCTCAGTAGAGCGTGCGAGTGTTTACGAGTGCAAAGTGTGAGACATCACGTACGACCTGTACCAACGTGTTGGAAAATCATCACATTTTACCCAGCAATAATCTACTCGTGAGTACATATTTATTCAAGTTAAATTCATCGTGAGCCCGGTGTAATTAAACTCTCGTAAAAACATGCAGCGATGGAAAAAAGCGCGGGACCGTGTGACGTGTCTCGAGCATACTAACTTGTTCAGCATTAAACAGAATGTTCTTGCCGTTCGATTGTCATTTGCCAGTTTAAATATCGTTTTTCTCTAACATTGTTTGTCATTATTGCGAGACTACTTGGAAAAATGGCAATTACTGCGACAGAAATTTGAAGTCATCGACGCCACTTGTGACATAATATTCACTGACACGAATCAATCGCGATTCCTGTTTTTTTCCGAGATTATTTTTCTGTGATACAGACCTCAATTTATAAAACATGCTTGTATCCACGCATTTTTCACATATTACGCAATGAAGACAATCGACATAACCTCATCAACAAATTTACAAAATTCTCTAAAATATCATAAATTGTACATGCATCTCCCTTATATGCACAAGTAATTGTCAAGTGTTATCCATGATCCACTCAATTCGCTAAGCAGGTACAAGTAGTTTCATATAACCTTGCAAATAATTGATTAACTGCCTCTCACTAATTCGCGCCAAATTTGAACTCTGTCTATATAAACTAAGTACATACAATCAAATACTATACCTATGCCTGATGTTCGTAGTTGCATCTGGTGGTTATTTCGATATCCATCTGCGTCTTTCACGTATCTCCTAGAATTTTTAACGATAAAACAGTAAATGAGAACCGTGAACACGTCGTTCACTCATAACAGGTTAGAGAAAAGGAAAAAGTCGGGAACGAACCGGCATGAAACGACGACAGGTCCGCGTGCCTTGGCTCCTGTCAGAGGAATAGGTGCTGGATCGTTTATAAGACGTGCCACCAGGGCGCGCCACGATGCCTCGTCGCGAGCTTCTGAGATCCATAGGCGCCGCTCGGCGACTGTGCTCGCGACAGCTTTCGAGCTTATGGGAGGAGCGTGTGAGAAGGCCGCACCTCGAACTCCGCCTCTATCGAATTTTCCTCTTGGCTTAGGTGGCGCTGCGAGCGCGGCCGCCGCGAATACCGCGCTCTCCACTCGATGTCGACCTGCCACGGTGTCCTCTCTCGAATTCTACTTCCTTACGATTGCCTTTTTTACGACGTCTCGTTCGATTCACCCCTTCCGTGCTCTGTAATAGGTAGATTGATTTATTGACTTAGAACGATATCCTTTGATCGTGCGGGATAGTAATTTTAAAAAGGCTACGGTCGGCAATAAGCAGACGCGATAAATTAGCCTAAAGGACATTTTCGGATGAGACGTTTTTGTAACTCGTGGTTGGTGTTGCAGACATATTTAAGCGGTATAAAGGACGCTGATTAGAGGAAGATTAAGTGACATATGTATGTAGTAGGCGTGTGAAAATGTCCGAAATGTCGGTCCATGAGTGGCGAGAGATTTTGTATGATGTTAATTTAAATAATAGTAATATTACATAGTGATACTGTAGGAAAAAATGGAAGTGTTTGTCAGGATGCTGGAGTGACATTAAAACCTGCATGTTCCGTTTGCTGAATAATTTTCCGCAACATTTTGAGCACTTTGAAGAATTCTTCTGTTGTAAATGTTTTATATTATCATAGTCACTAACAATATTGTTGAGTAAGAAAGATATGCGCAAAGTGTTAATCTACTGGTTGTAGCGAATTGAATTAAGTAATATCTAATTTTGAAATGAATTAATGATTTATTCCATTTTTGATTTTGTCTATGGTCTGTTTGAGATTGAAAAATATTAACCTGTCATTATTTTAACAGATACCTATTCATGACGTGCAGAATCGTGTTTTTTATACACTATTTTTGAACCAATGTGTAACCTCCCTGAGATTTTTGTTTTTTGAAGTTTCTTCATATTTTGCATCGCTCGTCTTTCTTGAAGTACATTGTAAAAATTGTTTCCTCGATGGTAGGGATGTTCTATAAAAATATTCCCTGTTATGTTTGAATAATACAGCGTCCGGATAATGGAGACACCACTTTATTTTACTGTCGTTTACCATGAAGCGATATCATGCTATTACGGTAATACACGAATAAAAATTGCAGCCGGTACGTTGCATATCGCCTACCACCGCCTCGCTGTTATTTAATAAAGCCAGTCATAACGTCGCATAATACGTGGACTTACAGCGGCGTATCAATATGCATATTCATAACGACATTACGTAAACGGTGCAGGAACGTAACGCGTTCCTCGTCCGCCCGTCGGGGGTATTTCCATATAAAAATAGACGAGAAACGCAATTTTCGCCGTATCGTTTCTTTTTTCTTATAGTTTAAACTCCGAAGTTAGCTTCTGACCTATCGAAGCGTGCGGCGCGGCACTCTGCTAGAAAACACTCTTCCCCTATTACGTTAAAACTTTAAGGATCGACGGCGAGTGGGGAGAGTCAGGGGAGAGTAAGGGGCGGAAGAGAGGGAAGCAGAGGCGAGACTCTTAAAAAGTCTGAAAAGCGGTATGGCTTCTCGGGCTTGTAAAAGGCGGAAAGTATCGAGCATTAATACGAGGGTATCAAGAGAACTTTACTTTTGACCGTCGCGAACAAACAGCCCCCGACCAGTCGTTTCGTCGCGGCGAGGCGGACGCTGAAAAGAATGTAGCATCGAGGGGGTATCAGGGCGCAACGGTTCGCCCTCACCGTTCCCTTTATTTCCGCGGCAGCGAAGCTTTTCAGCCGGGCTTGTCCGGTTTTTCCAAGTTCGCCGAGGGTCGGCCGCCAAGTTTATTCAGTCCGCCAAACTTTGTAGTACACCGTGTCGACCGCCAGAGGGCAGTACATCGACGAACAAGAGGTGGGAACCGGAACCGAACGGCTGGCTTCGGACATAACCACCTTTTCACCCCCTCCCGCGCTCCTCTCTCCTTGCGCCGAGCTCCTCCGGCTCCTGGCGCAGAGGCGCGCTCGCGCACACACATACACGAGTCGCGCTTTGTCCGGTCTCTCGGACGCAATTAGGGTGGGTCTCGGCCTTCAACCCCCTTGGGGGTGGCCGTTCGCTAAGTAGAAAAGCGTGTATCCACCTCCGACCTCGAAAGGCGGTGGGGTTTGTGTCTGGCTGTAACAGACTGCGGACCACGACCGACCAAGCCGTGGACGGACAGACGGACGGATGGACTGAACTGACAGCAGCTGACTACCACCTCGACCAGCCCCCCCCCAGCATACCCCATCCACCGCCTCCGGTTTGCTCTTCTCTGTCGTCCAGCCCACTTCCTGGACTTGGCCTCGCTCTTCTACATCCAGACCTCCAAGACAAACATCCTCTCCTAGAGAACTCCCTCGAATCTCTCTCCATCTCTCGTTCTCTCGTTCTCACCCCCTTTCGTTGCTTGGTCTCGTTTCTCTCTACCTTGTGCATCGCTTCTCTCGTTTCATTGTTCGATCGCTGTAACAGTATAGAACAGTTTCCACGGCGCGTTTAGAGAGTGTGTACTGGTAGTTGGTCGGTCGGGGCTGAGAAGTTAAGTATGTTAATCGGTCGGCCCGATCCTGTACTCGCATTAGCGGCAACGGCAATTGGAAAATTTTGGTCGATTGCGGAGTAATTCGGTCTGCTTACAAGCGTCGATTTAACCGAATATTCGAGCGCGGAATTGGATCACTCCGACCTACCTTTGATCGGTCTCGTATCGATGCTGCGCCGTGGGGGCGTTTTGCACGAGGAGCGTATTGTTGCGTATTGTTGCGTACTGTGCGCTGGTATTTTTTAGCATTTTGCGAGGGTACAAGTTCTGGAGGAAATTAATTCATTTTGGGAAATAATTTCGTTTCTGAAAACATTTATTTAAATTTATATCTCTCTTTCCTTGCGATAGTCGCATAATACTGTTCATAATATGATCAGTATTGCGGCACGGCAGTTACAAAGCAAACAAAGTTTCACGTTTTGCGGGGGTACATGGTTTCCGCGTAACGCACGGAAAATATTGGAACATAGAATGGTAGAGTGAAAGGAGGTCTTAACACGAGTGCGGGCACGTAGTCAAATTGAACGTGTAATGGAGGTTACTCTCGCTCATCGTTCCTCTACCCCAGCCTAACAGCATAGAAACTGCGAGCAACGTGTAATATTACGGAATACCTACATACCATTACACGTCCTGCGTTATATAAAGTGCTGTGCTGGAGGCGATGCTCCAACCTCCAGCCTCTCGCGAGCATAACATGATCGCGCTCCGCAAAACGACGAAATTGTGAGTCTCAGTGAAAATGCTTCAAAATACTTACATAATTGCTTCTTGTTCGATCTATTGGCAGATAAAGCTCTGCACTATTAATAATAAACGAACGAACCGTCGAGAAGTTACATAAAAGCGTTATTAGAGATAGTAAATAGCAATGTTATCGCATCGCGAGAGTACATACATACCTACTTGTTTCCTTTGCCAGTCGTATCTGCGTTAAAGACTCGTCCAAGCGTGCTTGATCCCGTTTCCACAGTGTTCGCGTGTTGTTCCGCAATTCTTTTCAATATTCCAGCCAGACTCTCGGCTCACGCCCTCGGGCATATTACCAGCCGTGTTAGGTCAACCCTAAATTGAACGAATAACAGAAGTAACTCTCGCTAATCATCTCCCTCCTCGAACATAACCGGGCTGACAAACTGCGAGGGAGGTCTAATATTACGCGAGTACGTACATACTATTACACATCCTGTCGGCAATGGCCAGGCGGCAACGATACGCTCGGTTGGTAGGATATCCTTTGGAACACCCCACAAGGGGCTCGTTTGTCTAACCAGCCACCCCTCCTCCTCGCTGCCGGCGTATCCACGAGCACGTGGTTATGCCCACTTCGTCATCGGCCACGGCGGGCACGAATGGAAGAGGAAGAGGGGTTGCATCCCGTGCTACCAAGCCGCAAGCCACCCCACCCCTCCTCAAGCCACCACCAGCCGGCTACGCTATCTTCCCGGTGGCCCATTCCGCCCCTAAATTGTGAGTAATGCTGATTATGTAAAAAGACTTTACGGGACGTTATTACCGTCGTTGCGATTACGATGTTATACGAGCCGCAGGGCGCGCGCAGCCCCGTGGCGCTCGTAACTCCGCCACCCCCGACCACCTTTTCCTTATCCACCCACGCGTTCTGCGTCTACGTTTCACCTTCGAATTCCTCCTTATCAACTCTGCCCTCGGTCGAATCCGAAACGAAGTCTAAAATTTGACTTCGAGGCGACACAGGTAGGCACCTACTATCGCGTGTCCCCGTAAACAAAAAATTGTTCCTCGATGCACCTGACTATACATATAGGTAATAGACATGCATCATGATTGGTTGCGTTCGAGTATGAAAGTTGGTTTCCAGGAAACGATTGCACCCGCCAATCCTTTCGGTAGACCGGACAGCAATTACGTTCCGCGTGTGACAGATAGGGCTCCAGTCGAAAATGTCCAATTACACGCAACCTTGCCACGTACCGCGGCGATTGGTACCGGTGAGGTACCGTTATCGACCCATCGGTGACATACTCGCGCGTTAATGAGGAAATCCATGTGTGCTTGGGGATCGTGGGAGTTGAGGTGTCGTTCACGCGTTTTTACGGATGAGGCACGGCGAAGGAAGAGGGCTAACTGAAGAAGGACATCGGTGAACACGCGGTTGTGGGTAGGGGAAGAGAGGATCGAGGCGCAGGTCGAACTGGCCCGGAGGGGTAGACCTTTGCCCCTTCTCTCTCTCAGTGCCCTCTTCTTGTCTCTGTCTGGCCGTGGCGCAGTACAGGGTGTAGCTGTGGACGATGATGCGCCAACGAGATAGGGTAGATTGCAGGCCTGCCGCGCGTCCTGTTGGTATCCGTTGGTATTCGTGCGCCTGGCCAGAGCTGATACGGTCAGCCCCGGGATAAAGTAGATATTAACACGAGATGATCCGTTAATGAAGCGTATGTTCTACGCCGCGCATACGCCTAGTTCTCTCTCCCCATTCGCTCTTCCGTTCTTCTCGCGCCAGAGTTCGCGGCAGGCTGCCTCCTCTTTCTGTGGCTCTTTCCCTTCCGTCTGCCTCGCTTTCCCGGGTTCCCTCGATACGCGTCCTTCTCTTTCTGTGTCCCATCGACGGCTACGCGCCGCACCTACCGCCTATTACCAACAGCCTTTCCTGTTATCTTATCCGAACACCGCCACCCCGGCCGCGAATTATTATTAAATCGGGATCGCGTCATACCGCCAGCACCGGTCAGCTCGTCAACGCTTTCGTTTCCCGTGTCTCTGCTTCTGCATTGGGATAGGCTGGGCCGTTGCTCCGGTGAACTGTCCCGGTGTCACGCGACGGTGTTGGTAAATGGCTAGGTAGATACATATTCAGCGGCGAGCAAATGACGGTTTCGAAGGTGTTTTATAGCAGATGTTAACTATGTTTTTATTTGGCTTTATACTTTTGAGGGAGTTTGCAGAATGAAGCAATAGTAGGTGTATAAATTGTAGCCTACTTAAGGTAAATGTCCCAATACTCGAACGCTTTAGATGTTACATGTCCGAGAAAGTGAGCAACCTAAACGTGCATGTCCTGACACTTCATTTGCATTGCACTAGCTGAAAATTAAATTAGAATATTATTAGGATTTAAGCTTTAAGAAGTATGACTGGCTACTGAAACTTTTATCTTGTAAGATACTATTTTTGAAGTAGCTAAAGTATGGAAATTATGTTACGATGATTTTCGTAGGAAAATATATGTGTTCTTATTTAAATCTTTTCTAAATTTATTCTTACATCAGGATTGATTTCCCACGAACTATGCACAAGTATCGCATCGCTCTACTAAGACATCTGTAACCCTGTTACCTTAATAGACTATTAATACGATTGGTTGCTTGACAGGCTGTAGTTTCAACACGATCTTTGGATGCCGTTCAACAGTTACCTGCCAACTATTCTAAACGTGACAATGTACTACTTAAGCATATATCTGTCTCTCTGCCCAATAGCCTAACAATAACTCTTTCCACATATTTATTATAGATAATAATTTACTTACAATTCCCTGTACATTCTTGTAACCTCGAATTTTCTACTATTGCGAGGTTCTCTTCCACAGGAACTATCGTTAAAAGGTTACTACTCGCGTCACGGTAACGGGCCATCTAATTTATTTATAATTCTGTTAGTAGAATGCCAGAAATTATTAGTCGTCTAGCGGCGCGCAGAACCTGCTGAAAACGCGAGTCACTGCACGCTTAGGGCTATTAATAATTGGACCAGTAACTGTCGGTGAGATGAAAACGGGTGGCTAACGAGCTGCCAGCAATAAAGATTCTTGCGCGGGCGAGTACATCGCGGGCTGATTAGAAGACGGTCGAGAACTCACGAACACGCGTACCTACACGGCCGGGGAACGCCAATTGGATGATAAATCGGGATTGTCTTTTGCGAAACGCGCAGACGTATTTGTCGCCAGCTAGACAACTCTTGGCGTCGACCCTCAAATTTGCTGGTACAAAATATTAATCATGATGCTCGACGATCAGAAGAGTATTTTTGTCGGCTACCGATAAAGGATGGGAGCATTAACGCGATAATATGTTTGGAAATATTGAAATAATTTTTTAACCGTTTCGGCAACAAGGATTAAATTTGCATCGAGCCTGTAACGATATTGGACACGTTTTTTATCTGACGTAATTATCGCGAATATTAATGCCAGCTCGGTGTATCGTGTCAGTGCAATCAAAATGATTAAAGAATTAATAATTTACCATTGACGTGTAATTTCACTAAATGACAGGTCCGCGCAAATTGTTCTACACGTTCTGAATTTCGCGACGACCCATACTTCCTTTCGTCCTTCGATCGATCTTATCGGCCATTAAAAATTGAATACCACCGTTCTATATCGTTCATCCATTTTTCTTCGTCCGTCGAAGATTTCCTCGTGATCTTGGATCTCGATCGTTAAATTTTTAACCCTGCTTCGTTTTTTTTTCGCTTATCAAAATGCATCATCGCTACTCGATCAGCGAATCCATAAAACGACCGGAACAATAAATGGTTTTTGTCGGTGCACGGAGCTCGGGTCATTCGGATATTCGCGTGTAAGCTGATAACGGCCTACATAAACGAGTCATCGAACACTGGACTCATTCACACGGCTGTCCTCGTTGTTGACCACCCACGACATCGATCATTCAACCGTTCTCGACCTATCCGTGTCGAACCAGTTGAATGGCGATTTCGAAACTCATTGAACAAATATAAAGCAAATGGAAACGCTTACCTTCCACCGATTTAGCTGCAACTAGATGCTACATGAACGCTTTGTGTATGCACGCAATTAAATTATTTCGTACCTGTGAATTTCTAATTGGTATAACAATTGAGTGGGGATTCATATAATTACTATTAAAAAAAACCTTGTAAAGAATTAGGATTCTTTCTTTTGCAAAAATAAAGAAAATTGATGACGGTTATATTATTGACTGAGTTGCAAAAATGTTTTTTAAGCTGCAGAATCTCTTTTTCACAGGAATGAGTTTCCACTATTATTACTATCATATTTTTGGTATGAACTCCAAACAATTGTCACTCAAGAAATTGATAACGTTAATTAAATAAATTTAAACAAATCTACAATTTTTTACTACGATTTTAACGTATTTCATGTTCAACGATCTTTTCTTATAATAATAATAAGAAGCTGTATTGTCAAAATTGAATTACTTCGAAATAGTATGACCTTTGCCAGTAACCCAGTATCTTCTCCCTATCTCCAGTAATCATTTCTTATTACCGACCAACTCCTCCGAACTTGGACGAACGTTTTTCTCCGGCTTCGTATCGAACAGCAGGAGATTGTCTGACACGGGGACGGTCGATTCGATCGATCGAACGTAAAACTCGGTTTCTCCCGTTGTAAAAAGGCGGTGAGAGCAAGAGGGACGAAGGTGAGAGAGCGGCCACGAGCCGGCTGGAAGTTTTCAGGCGCGATATCAAAGCGGGCATCTCGAACGGCGCCAAGGCCATACTTAACGAGGTCCTCGTCTGGCCATTCAGCAGCAGGGTTCCCTTGTCGTCGTCGTTGTCGTCGTTGTCGTTGTCGATTCGGTACGTACCTGTGCGCTTACCTGGGGCCCCGTTCATTGCATCCTAACCCGGACCAGAAACGACGTACGCTGTTAAACCCTGCGGGTTTCGTTCGAGCGAAGCCGCCCACTCGACGACCACCGTGCTACGCTTTCTCGTTCTTTCACGTTCGAGTCGTGTAACACGTTCGAGAAAAAACGAACAGGCTTCTCCTCATGTCGCGCGGGTACTCTCGATTGTTCAGACTCTCTGGCGACACCTTTGTCACACCTTTTTTCATTCAAATAAAATGAAAGTTGGAACGGAAAAATCTTCGAAGCGAAAAGGAAAGATTAAGAAGAAGTGGGAAAGGAGTAGTATTCAACAGGCGAACTATGTACTGTCCGTTTCAAATTTGTTCTTAAAAATTTGTATTGTTCTTTAATACTACATCTATGTTTTCTTCAAGAACATCTATAATTCTTAAGGTCACGTTGTTACTTGATTCATCCCATATATGCGCAGCCAGCGACCGTAGTAGTGGGGGACAGAACGACCAAGATAAGTCGAAGATGCTCTCGAGGGTGCAAGGGTACCAAGGAGACACTGATCTCCGTCGTGGAGAAAGAGGAAAGGAGGAGACAGGAGAGAGGACCATTCACACGAGACCGCGGGCCCCAGGAGTACCTGGAAACGGTGCTAATGATATGCCCGGACCCAGGCTGGTGAATGGAACCTTTCGGGAATTCTCCGACGGTTTCGTAGAATTAGGAATTCCGAGGACGGGTCTCCTCGCCACCGCGGCGTTCCTCTCTCCTGCTCCCCTGCCCCCCGAACTCACGCCCTTTCTTTCTGGCCCCCGCGTCTCGCGGATCAGAGCTGACTCCATAAAGAGGTGGTTTGCAGTGGCAAAGAGGCGGGTGGAACGCTTTGTGGGAAACGTTTCTCCCCTTCCCCCCTCTGTCTCTCCCCGTCTTCTTCCTCCCTCCCGCCTCTATGCTTCTCTCGTTTTCTTTCCTTCGCTCGTCTATTCCAGCCGCTCTTTCTCCGGCTGAACGACGCCACCGCTCCCGGGCTGAGATTTATAAGCGCGAACGAGCCTTTCAGGGACGAACCACCGACGCTCATCCTCGAATGGGAACAATTTAGAGAATAAGGATGCGGCGGCGCGGAAGCCGCGAGGGAGGCGAGAAGAGGAGCTCACCGAACCGCCGCAAAAATTGCTCACCGCGATTGTCCTCTCCCCTGCCTTCTCCCCCATCCGCCAGATCCACCATTGCGAAAAGATCACAACGAGACGGCTCGGTTTATGAGATTCGAGTCCTCCGAGGCGACTCCTTTGTAGCGACACGCATCTCGCGACCGCCGCCACCGGAACCTTCATCCCCCTTATTTCGTCAAATAAGCGTCGTATTTTCCGTTTCGTCGACGAGCCACCGCCAGAGCTTTATGTTATTAATTTCCGCGGAGAGCGAGGTGATTGAGCTTGCTCGGTGTCTTTGGCGCAGGAAGCCAGAGGCTCTTAGCGAGATTCTCCCATTCGGTTGGCGGACCAGCCTGGCCCCAGGAGGCTTTCGACGGTGGCTGCCACGGTAGAAAACAGGTTTACCGGATACTCCTTGATTCCCCGCGCGCGTCAATTGTTTTATAGCCTGTTTCCTCTCTTCCCACGTCCTTCTGGCCGGCTCTTCTTCGGCCAGCCCTCTCGACACTCTCGTTTTCTTCGTCTTTTACGCTGTTAGCTGGGTACCGCCGCCGAGGTGGCGCCACGTTGTACCATCGCTCCCTCCGCCACCCTTTGACAAAACAAAAACTTCCCCTTTCGGGTGTATTGTTTCAGGTACCTCTGTTTCACTGCTTCTGTCGCTTGATCGGATGGCTCTTGATTGCGAGATCTCAGAGTTTTATAATTGTCATTGAAGAAAGAGAGAAATGAATACTTTTCCTAAGAATCAGTTGTTCATGGATGTATTAAGTACCTATTGAGACTAATTGTATTGTAATCGACTCGCCTTGAGATAAGAATCTTATCTCAAGAATTTTTTATAGCTGTTGCATCTTGCTTAAATGAATGCTCAAACATTCACTGAACAGAAATGAATGCTCGTAGAACTCAGAGTGCCCCTCAATACCTTCCTTTTTTTTCCACCCACGCACGTCACGCGTAGTAAACCGCAAACAATTTCTCTGAGTCGTGTTCCACGATTACGTGAAATCGTTCCAGAAATCTAACGTGTGCACAGCACGTGCTGCACGCTCCAACTATGACGTTCCACAGTCTTCCTGGAACGGAAATACTCCGGTAAATGTGTCGTCCCGTTTCATCGAGCGCATTCTGTGACCAAATCGCAGACGACACGCTTCGCGGAAAGAGAAAAAGAGCAGACGAAGCGAAAAGGGAAGGTTGAGAGAGAGGAGGGCCGCGAGTTTTCGCCGCTTCTTTCGTTTCCTTTCCCCCGGTTAACGAACCTATAAATATGCATCACTTTGAACTCCCGTGTGACTGCCGCGCATGCGATTAAATAACCGGAAAGGCCCTGGAGGCCTTGCGAAGCGGCCCGTTTTATATATGAAGAGCGATGTCTAGATAATTATAGAGGTGTATCAACCAATAGTGAACAGACTTACACGCGCGAATGTCAATCGGGTTGCGAATTTTCCTACGGTGCGGAGTTACTTTATAATTTTCCTTTTTTAGAATTATTAGTTTGTGAAATTTAGTATGCACATAACATTTAGTTTCGATACTTTTGGAACATTTATAGTGATATCTGTTTAGAAACGGAGACTGTATACGGCTCGTAGTAAGTTGGCAGGCAGAAGAACCGCTTATTTAATTGATCGTGGTGAAATAAATCAGTCTAATCGGCCACAGTTATAAAGTCGAGCCATATAAACTTTGATTATTTAGCTGAATCTGTCACATCTACTAATCGGTGCATGCAGCAGCAACAGAAGTGGGGTCTCAGGCTGGGGCCACACGAGCGGTTTTTTGATGGATGGTTATACATCTTTCTTCGTTTTTTTAACTGAGAGTAATACAGCAGACGTACGATTGTCCGTCAAAAAATCATCCATCTGATCCTAACAACTGTCTTAACTATGAATTTACCAACTGTACAAAGTAAGTACCTAAATCTAGCAATCACAGATCTGCACTAAGCCAAATAAATGAAAGATTATTTTATTTACCTTACCTCACCTATGCCGTGAATACTTTTTTATTTCATTTCGAATTGAATAAAATCCAAATATGCATATAATTTCAACTTAACATTAAAAATGTCGACGTACTTTCTATGTCTATGTGAATTTGTAAATTCTTACAACTCCGAAACACCCTCATATACAACTCTCATTGTCACTTAAATCTTATCCCCTTCATATCATAGCCATTCTTTTATAAGCATAGATATTACTAAAAAGAACAAGGGTGTCGATTTTGACGTGGTGGCAAATTTTCCAACGGCCCCAAGGTGGAAAAAAGGCAGAGTAAGACGAGGGCCACGATCCTCTCTCGTTATCGCGGTGGCTGGTGTTTACCTCCCTCGTTGTTCGCTCGTTGGCGCCGAATGAAAAGGAGAAGGCAGTCCGTTTTATTTTATCAGACCTATGGAACAGCGTGAGAATTCGTTTACCTTTTTCCCATTAAGGAGCGACGGTGTCGGACGGGGTTGGGCTTTGCGGAACCACCGGGGTTGCCGTGTCATCAACGTTTTATTTCCACTTCCCCGCTGCCGCCCCGGGAACGAACGCAAAAGTTTAATTAATTTCGAGCCACGGCATTAAGTGGCGGTATCGGGAGCCCTCCCCCGCGCCTTCTCGCCTTCGTCCGAGAACGCCTCCACCTCGAGAACTTTCCTCCTCTTCCTTTCCTTCTCGTCCAAGTGAGCGATCTCGCCGCGTACCAAGGCTTGCTCGATTAAAAATTAGCCCTGTTCAAGGAGCAGCCGCCCGTGATAAACTCGAGTCGTCCGTCATAGTCCGAATACTCGTCTGGATTACGCGCGTTGGACGCTGTAGAATGTTATAAATAGCGAGAGCTACAGATATATGCAGAATTATGGGTGGTGTTTCAGATATTTCTAAATTCATTCAGTTTTGAATTTTTTCTTTCACTGTGCCTTCGATAATCTTTATGTTCTCTTTGTTAGTCGCATGAAAAGTTTTTCTCGTGACTCACGAAGCTTCTATTTCTATAATGATCTAAACATTGAGATCGAATTATTATGTAATTAATCTTTTAAAAAAAAAGTGTTTCTAATTAGTTATGAGCTCATAAGAATTAGTGTTAAGCACTATTCTACTCAAGTATGGAGAAAAATAGTATTTACTAACAATAAGAATATTTTACTGCTAGTTTACATTAAAGCAAATTTTTAAATGTTCAAAATTATCCAGAGATGCAAAAAGCTTAATTTTATATTTTTCTCTAGTTACTGCCTTTCTCCATCGTCGGTCAGTATTGTAAATAAATACTATTATAGAAAGAAACTTATTGCAAAGAGGAAGTAAGTAGGTTCTTAATTCTTATTCAAAATCCTTTTCTAAGATGCTATAACTGATACCATAAGTGACATTCCCACTGATAAACTCAAGAAAAATCCCCCTACATTCATTAATCCTCGCGCATCAAATTAATTTGCCCATTTCCTAGCTGCACAAGTTTATCCTTAGCAAAACCAAGAAGATTAAGCAGAGGCCCAGTCGCAGACCGCAAGCCGATCCCCGAATCAAGCCCATCGCTAGACGCGGGTTCACAGCCCGAGACAGCCGCATTCCTCGTCATCCAGAGAGAGACGGAAAGGCGTCTTCGTCGTCGTCGTCGTCGTCGTCGTCGTTGATGTCGACGAAACTATTCCCGTCCGCTCATCCCATGAATCTTTTCCACCGTCTTCCCCTTGGACGCAGCTCGAGAGCTTTTCGAGCGCTCGTCCCCGCGGGCCGCGCACAAAGACGCGACGACCCGTCGATGATTTGTTATCGAGGCGTGCCATGAAGGCGTAAACGCGTCGCACGCTCGATCAACAAGCGCGAAGAAGCTGGTCGACGAAGGTGAACCTCTTGGTCGCTACTCGACATCCTGTCGACTTGCGTGCATCCATGTTTCACGATTCGTAGGCCCTCTGTAAACGCGTCGCGAGACGGACACGTGTTCCTTGCTCCTCGTACACTGCGTTCCGCGAGAGACAACTGTCTTCAGGAGCGGTGCGAGCTTTCACCGCGAGTGTTCGTAGGGAGGATGATTCCTCGCACGATTCTTTGATGTTAGAGTTGTGAGCTCTGATCAGGGGATCTTCGTTGTTTGAAATAGGTGACGAAAGCACGATGAGGTGGTGTGGAGGACCCGCTGAGTTTTGTCGAGTTGTAGACAGTCTCGTAATTTTGTGGAAAAGAGTTATTGAGGTGTATTTATATTTGCTGCGTTCTTTGGGGCTAGATAATGCGATCACGCTTCGCACTTAAAGAGCCCCTGTCGTCAAGTTATAAGGGTGGTATTTGACCATGATGCCACGTAAGCCACGGTCGCGACCCCTGTCCTCGAGGATTTGCCGCGAGAAGCCTTCTCGGTTTCGTAGGTGATCAGTCACTGGGTACCCTCAGGAGCAGGTTGGAGAACAAACAAACTTACGATAGGCTTGACCGGGGCGAAGGTGGCGAGCCGGCGCAAACGAGGTGTCGAGTTTGACGAATTCGACGCGGAAGTGTCGTGTCATCTGAGGTTTCGCGGTAAAGTTGTGTGAGAGGTCGGGAAATGAGGAGAATGAGTAGTTGGGTAGTTAGAGAGGTTACTGACATTTCTTCCTCTGCTTCAGAGTGACGTGATAGTTGTGAGAATAGATGATGTGTCTAAATAATGAATTATCTTGAATATCTACAATTATTATTTTTATTTGAAATTTGTACATTTTCGAATATTTAGCTTCTCAAAATTGTTGGCTATTTGAATATTGGAATGTTCAAATTTTCAAATTTATAAATCTTCAACTTCTCAAATATTCAAATACACATTCAAATGTTTAGACCTTTACATCTTGAAACTTCCAAGTTTTCAATTAATTAAAATGTTCAAACATTCAGATATTTAAAATTTATGTATCATCTAGTTGCTTCTTTTGAAAAAATGCAACTATAATCGAGTGCTTCAGTGCATAGATATTTATTTGAAGGTTACAAGGAACGCGTGTCGACGCCGCGTAAAGTAGCACCGCGACGCTCCGGTGAGCGTGCGCCTCTGGCAACGCGAATACGCGTATATTTTGTGCGGCTTTGGGCCATCCATCAAGCCCGAGGGTTTGGCTTCCATGGCATTGCGGTTCTTGGAGGTTAGAAGTCAGGTAAAGGAACGAAAGTCAACGAATTTGCTGGCCTTGCTCGTGGGATTAGAATAGGGGAAGATCAAACAGGCGAAGCGCGCGAAAAGCCCGCGAAATTTGTCTGGCGAATTTCAGACGATCATGGTCCGCTTGGAGTCTGCCTGATAAAGATTAATCGACGAGGAGCGGGGTAATTGTGGCCGATTGCGTCCCTCGAGAGCTATAAATGGGTTGAATTCATTGGTGATGAAGATATCTGGAGGACGTCGAGTATTCCTGTTGGTTTTGGTTGAAAGTGATTTGTAGCCGGAGGATTAGTTAAGTGGCTCGAATTTCAGGAATGGGAGAGATACAGCATCGCGATACAGACAAATGTATATACGATTGAAATGCTCATGAATTTTATCTTACTCATTATTTTGATAACTAGATCGTTACATGAATGTCATTTATTTCAAATTTCAATTTCTGAAAGGATCATTTATGCTAAACGAACTTGGAAGAACTTGTTCCCTCAAATCTAAAACAACCACACGCCAGAAGACGTCGATCTACAAGTGCTTTAATCCCCAAATAAGAAAAAGCAAAGAAGCTTATGTCTCATTAAATAATTTTCACCAGCGCACTTACAACGCATTGAAAAGTGAACTTTCTACTTCTTCCACAGTATCAAGAGGACATCATTCGGGAGGACGGTGTTATTAGTCGACCAGAAGCGAGTAGCGTTCCGACCAGGCCCAGCAACATTTCCTGCAGCGTGTCCGGTCCATTAAACGGCCCAGAAATATCTCCGATGACTGATGAAAAGAATCTTTGTAACAAGTTGCGCGCAGAAACAAGCCCCGGCACGCCGGACGACGCTAATCCGAGTACATTTTCGCGGTCCGTTCATTAATCATTGGCTGGCCTCGGACTGGACGCGTCTCACGGTGGTGGCTGGTTGTAAGGGCAGAGGTCTCGATGAGTTATCGGTGGTCGCGGTTGTGTAGCAAGAGCAGCGCGAGCAGGCCTTCCTAGAGGAGAGGCTGTCTCGTGATCGCTTTGAACGCGGCGGCCGCGTCAGCGCATCGCCGCTGACAACTTCGTTCCACGAGCTAGTTCGCAATCCATTAAAGCGAGAATGCGAAACGAGCCGTGCACGGCGAACGCGGGGATACACTCGCCCTGCTAGACAAATGAATTTTCAACCCCCCTCCTTCTATACGACGACGTTCCTCGCACGATGGATCCTGGGCTTTTTCGAGCCACTTGGTCTTTTCAATGGAGTAGGAGTTTCTGGGTATTCTTCGATTAAGCAAGAAAAGGATAGTTAAGTTGTAAATTTCACGCGACTTAGGTACTAAGAATTTTTGGTGAAGAATTAGGAACTAGATTCTAGAGCAGAGTAGAATATATTGGCTTCTTTTTCACTATTCATTGACCAATAACTTATCAAAAAACAGTTAAAAATGTGCGATTTTTTTATGAACAAAGTAACTTCTGTTTATGATATCAAGAAAACATACTTTAGGCACCTGTATCTTTCAGACACAGAAATCGCTCTCTACTTTACTCGTACGTCATGTGAATTAAACAGCGAAAGGGTTAAATAAGGATAATCAGAAATGATTGGAAATATTAGAATTTGTCTTGTATGTTTTGATAATAATTTGTATTCTATGACTTTTCTCAGATTGCTTCTGAATACGATTCTTCAGTTATATTTTTTGTATATTTATCGACTCCAATACCAAAAACATAGTTTCTCTCATTATTTAATATAACTTGCTGTCGTAAGGTAAGAGATAATTACCAGTAGCTCGAAGCAAGTAATTTTCACCCTTCCAAATTAATTTACTCAGTAACTAAAATACGTCGCCACAAGGCGTTGTGATACCGGGAACCAGGTCGATCGTCATGATTCCCGCGATCGTCTCAGTTCCTCGAAGTGTCCCCTAATGCGTCTTGGGTTTCCGCGTCGGGGAATCCGCGGAGCTAATTGGGTGGAGGTCGCCGGCGTAGGAGATAATGGATATTAATTACCGCGTCTTACTTTCCGCGGCATTAAACATTTTCTTGAAGACGGGTGGACGGGTGGCGAGGCGCAGTGGGAGGGTGGGCTGCAGGAGTAGAAGGGGGTGGATTGCGAGCACCATCCCTCATTGTTAGTCCCTTTAAAAAGACGCCGTCCCCCGTTAAGTATAATAAGTACGAAGTCTGCCCGCCCAGTCGACGTTCCCCGTTTCTCGTCCCCGTCGTCTTGCTGGCCTCACCCCTTCCTCCCCGCTCGCCCTCTCCTTATAATCCATCTAAATTTTAAGAGCGGATCAGCGAATCCCCCGGAAAAGTTTGCCACGGAGTTGCCGCGGTAATCCATTTAAATAATTCCCGTCGAGGCAACAGCGCGAAAGGGGTTTTCTTCCGCGTTCGATGCCGATCGTCTTTTCCTTCGCCATCCCCTCTAGCGCCAGAAACCAGCCAGACGTCACTTTCAGCGTGAATCCTGAGTGTTCGCGGACTCTGCTCGCGAAGAATTACTAAGGGTGGAAGTTGTGGAAGTTGTCGAATTCCATCGTTATTCATTACTCGAGCTTTCTTCCGCCATCTTCTTCCGTAACGAAGCCTTTGTCGTGCGTAAACAGAGACGTATCGTGTGGACTGTGACGAGTCATTAATAATTAAGTGATTCTCATGGCTGACGTTGCTTTTCAGTATTTCAATTATGATGTCGCGTTTGAAGAATGGAACTGTATCATTCTATTTAAGATAGATGGCTCCAATTTTGCCATGTTAATGTTTAAAATGTTGTACATTTCTAAATACATATGTAGTAAAAGTATTGAATGCTTCATAAAACTTAGAGTCTTATCTGACATACACAATAAGTTATTATCCGTAAAAGAAATTTATAATTGTAGTTTAGAGCAAAATAGTAAAAGGCTGCAATTGGCGAAATTGCGTACCTCGGATATGGCAATTTCGTCATATCGTAGCGAAAAGGGATACTAGCTTGATCCACGAAAATTATTTTTCAGGGTTTACTAGTTAAAGTGATCAAATTGTGTGCCCTGAGACTAAGTTTGCATATAAAACGAGACAAATATTACTAAACACAGAGCTTTGTGTAGATAAGTCATTTGAAATCCTTTACGCGATCACGTCTCATGTTACAAAAATATTTATTATTCACCAGCATATTGTAATTTTTGGTTGAAACATGGTAAAACGAAGTTCATTCTTTCTACAAATCTTACACTAATGTTAGTTTTCAATTTTATTTATCAGTTAATGGATTTCTTATGGGTGGCGAATTTGAGAACACTGGCAAAATTGGGGTCACTTACCACGTCTTTTAAAAATTTCGCTGAATCCGCCTGTAATCAAGAAACATTGAATTGAAACGAAGATACATCTATGCAACGATGAGGAAATCGTTAACCTTGCAACGGTGGTAGGAGAGGAACGTTGCAATCAAGTTCCACGGGGATGTTATCGCCCCAGAACGCCGAGAATTAATCCAGACGGGGATGATGCGTTCACGAGAGAATCCCGCAACAATGCGACAGATCCGACGATCTGCAAGACTGCAGTTTCCACCGCTATACTAGCAGACGGCGTGTAGCCGCGGTTAAGCGCGGTTGTAATCTTAGAAATTGCCGTGACGAGGATCTATCGTGTATGTATCTGCTTTCAGATATCTTCGGTACACGTGCGCGGAGAAAGATGCAAATCATGTCATAAGTTTCTAAAGGAGTATGAAGAGTAAAAAATGTTGTTGCATTCAGGTATTAAGTTTTTTAACAGTTCGTGAATGCATGACATCAATTACTGTTTCGTTATTTGACGATCAATGTAAAGGGTCACGCGAGGGCGCGCTCAATTGGACACTCGTTTTCAACTTGTTGAATGGCTTGTGTCTCTTGGATGAAATTTCCTGAGTATTTTATTAAACTATCCTGCTAAACATGATACCAAATTAAATTACAACAAAAAATGTCCACTACAATTCCATAAGACACAACTATCTATCATATCTCAACTGATTTAAAAAAAGACTAATTGTAACATAATATTAACTCCAGATTGAAAGAGAAATTCCCTAGAATTCAGAAATCTCATAGCCGCTTAATTTCGGATCAAGCTATCGACAGGGGCTATCGGCGACCGCTCGCGTGGAAATGATCCCAGAAGATAATATACCGCGCGGCATCGAGTCTCGGTACACGTGGCCATAATTAAGAGTGGCGACAATTAAACCGTAACACGATCTCGTCCAATTAACGTAGGAAGGTGGCGGATGCGCGGCCCTCCCCTAGTCCCGTGGATATAGCAATAACGCAAACGACACGAGGAAAGCTGCGATAAAGGGGGGTGAGCTGTTCAGGAAGGGGGCGGAGCAGGGGCACAGGTAGCGTGGTACGATAATAACAGCGATTATCGCAGTATTCGGGAAATTACTGGTAAGCGGCGGGCTCGGTACATAATTGAACACTGGCCAGATACTATTCCATGGGCGAGTGCGTGTGCGCGCTCAACGGGAGACAGAGCAAAGCCGTTTCGGAGGGCGCGCGATCGCACAGGCGCGGGCGTACTTTCGCGTTCACACTTCGCCGCGGGAGTGTCCGCGGCGCACATAGACGCGGCAACGCGACACGCAGGGACGACGGGACGTGCACACGAGCACGGACAGCGGGGCTCACTTACACCCGTACGGAAACACGGCTATCTATCCGGCGGAGGTTTATACGCGTGTTGCCGCTGTAAACTCGCGCCCCGGGTACCGGCTACGTAATCGTACGAGATCCCATTGCATGAATATAATTTGCATACAAGTTGGTTATATGGCAGGGGCCGGCATCAGCTGGCTCGCCCGTATAAACGATTATATGGAGCCAACAGATGTAGGCGGGCCCGCGACCCCGCGCACTCCGCGATTGGCGTTGTACCTTTTACGCCCTCTCCTACCCCTGCGCGGGAGCGTTATCACCGAATGGCCTGCTAATGGCAACGACCTACAATTTACGGTGGACCCTAGGCGGTAGATGGAGCTCCCCCTTGCGAGCTTCCGGTCACCACCCCCTGACACCCTCTGTTTTTAAGTTAAGAAGCCTGTTCGATACGAAGCTTGATTGGCAGCGTTTGTTATCTACCCTTCGGTTCTCATTAGTATTCCACGAGACAAAGTTCCTAGTCGAGTATTAACCTTATCAAGTTTCCTGAAACACCCCGAGAATTCTCCTATTAAAGTTTCAAGAGTTTCCCTAGTCCAGTGTTCAGCATCCGAAAAAGCAGACTTCCGTTAAGGGACACAGCAAACGTATGGCTACAAAGTGCCTCTGAATCGGGCCAACAAAACCACGGGGACGACAGTATCGCCGTGTCGGTCGGCAAAGGGTTAATACTTCAGCAACGCGAAACGAATTCCAAATTAATCCTCCGAAAGATCGACGAAGAGAATGAAAGCGATGATCGTGCACCGCGAGCAGGGGAAGAAGAAGAAGAAGCGGTGCGATCACGAGGGGATAGAGGAGCGTAGAATCGGATCGCTAGCACGGCGCATCATTAAGCGAGAGTAGTCTTGTCGCGGCCTCCGGTTTCTTCCTTTTTTCCTCTCTCTCCTCCCTAGTTTCGCGTCCGTGTCGAGTTAGGCGAGGCTCTTTTTCGTTCGCCGCGGCATCCAACGCCAAACACATCTAATCTAATGGGAGAGACTGGACGAAGGTGTGGGCATTTTAGAAGAAAATACCACGGCGACCCGATTGTCACTCGGTCGCGGGAGAAAGCGAGAGAGAGATGGCGAGGGCGAGAAGGGGACGAGGTGCACGAGGCAGAAGTGAGAGAGCAAGGTGGAAAGATCCTTTGAAGGAGCCGCCACCACTTGTTGGTCGATCAGCGGCCCCCTTTAAATCCGATCGCCAGTCACCCCCTCCCCTCTCTTTCCGGCTGCTTCTTCTTCTCCTCCATCGACAGGATAGGCGCCCTTTTAGGGGAGGACACTGCGTTCCCGTGCACGCCTCGCCGGCCACGCCGGGCGTTACACATTTTCGTTTACATTTAGAAGCCCCAAACGTGCCGGACGCGCCAATAAATTCCACGGCGCCCCGCGTCGGCCCTTTAGCGCCGTGCAGCGCCACGGACTACACGAACCGTCTCCTCGACTCGATCGCGTTCAAAGGAAACAGACCGCCCGAGATACACCGTCGGAATGTTCCTCGAACGCTCGATGAATGGTTAATTGTTCCAGAGCATTGACTTCTTCGATTCGATCTTTAGACCGTTCGCTGTTCAGTCGGAGAGGTTTAGTATTCATTGAGAAGTAAATGAATAGGTGAGATCAGAACTCTTTTTAAATTGATTCGTGCAATGAATTATAGTGATTTAAATAGTGGGTACTATAAATGGAATGAATAAGAAAACAGCACAGTTACTTAAAAGTGACTTACACTCCTTTTGTAATATAGTACCTATTACAGGGAAAGTTAGGATATCCGGGTTTTGGGAAAAAGATACGCGACTTATGTACTTGGCGTCGAAACGCTACCGCGTGTCTTGATGTTACATATTGGTAATATAACTAGTTGCCATGATTTTATCGCGGTAACCTAAATAATCTCGTGTACCTATTCAGAGAATCCAGAACCAATTATAGCTACTCTTTCTGATTTTATCGTTTCAAATGCAGTGCGGTAACCTAACTAATCTCATATATTTAGAGAATCTATAACCAATTGTAACATTGGTAGCTACTATTATTTGAATGAAATTAGTCACATCACTAGAAAAGTACAATTTTTTCTATACATATAATTCACAATAAATTGTAGTACATATCTGTCCAAAGTGTTTTTGTTTCGTGATTGAGGCCCGATGCACACGAGCCATATTTTGACGCACAATCTCATTGTGATCATATGTCTGTCTTTGTTACTTGTAATTGGTAAAACAAAGGAAAACATTAGATCGCAATGAAATCGTGCATCAAAATATCGCTCGTATGCATTTTCCGTAAGATTCCAATGGACTAAGAATCAATGTGATCATTCCTCTTAATTTTTCCTAGATTGGTAGGAAGTCACCTGAAAAGACATCAACGCTTTCCCAAAGGTTATCGTTCTCCAGGAAAGCAGAAAATTTTACAGACATTGCAAGGTGTTCCAGCCGAAAAGAACGAACAATTCTGAAGCTGTAGACGCATCGATCGGTGAGGGTGAGTCGAATGGCTTAAAGTAATATAAAGTCTAGAGCGTGGTCATATCGCGGTCGTAAAGCAGGAAGCTCTTTGCCGTTTCTGCCGTCTCCACTCGAATCTGCAGGAGGCTTCCTTCGTGTATTCGGCGGTCGCGATCCTTCGTAGTATGAAGCAATTTACATGAGGGTCGAGGCGCGTAACCCACCCCCGCGGCTATGGCGAGGATCCAGGACCGTCGACTAGCTGCCCTCTTGTCGGCGTGCCAAAGGCCATTTGCCTTTGAAAAGAAAAGAGCTGGAATCGGGAAATGTGCCTGTACTACAAATACGCTTAATTCGAGCCGCATGCCGTGGATATCCGCTGAATGAACTTTCAGAGTTATTGCACGATTTTCGGTGGTCATAATTTGAGATGATTTAGCGATGGAGTCGAAATTGGATAGCGCTGGTAGTCGGTAACTGGTTAAGTCTGCTGAAAAAAGTGTAACTTTTAAGAAATAAAATTTAACAAAGTATTATCTTAATTTCGACTTATTTTAGCTAATTCTATAGTAGACTTTTTTGACACATTATTTTTAATCTTTACCTAAATGGTATTTTATAAGAAGATATACTTTTGACATTCAAACTACAGGTATAATTTATAGATAAGTTAATATTGACTTTGTTGAGAATTCAATTTTAGGAAAAAGCTATCTTTTATGCGCAACAGTTGTATCAAATAGCAAATAGATGAGGGATCGAATTACCGTGTCGCATCCAGAAGGAATATTATTTTTCGATTGCAACTGGGGAAAGTGTACAAGCGCCAGGGAAATCTGGAGTCGTGAGTTTCACGTAGATGAAACGACTCGGAACGTAATTCTTTTCATTAGCAAGTAAATCGCATGCGAGCATTCTTAGATGTTGTAGGACGTGGCCATTAGGTGGAAACCGAGGCTAAGATTACACGAGGCCTAATCTATTCCACCGCGCGTTCTGCAAGCCGATACAGATATCGTGACCCACTTATAAATGCCTAGATGTCGTGTTTCCCAACCTTTAAACTTATCGTGTAATCAATACAACGTTCACATGCGACTGCCTGCCGGCTGATAATTCGTATCAAATAACTAAGCCACCCGATATTCGCCAGTTCAAAAATATCACGGGAACGTTGGTAGGATATCAATAACGCCGACAACAGAATATTTTCCCTTAGCCGAGTGAAATGGCGACGCGACGAGATGAATGGTAGCTTTTACAACTCTCTATTCTAGGAATTTTTCGAGGCACTTGTCGCGTCCAATTTTTGCAATTTGTCTCTTTCATTGTTTCGATAGGACATTTTGGTTTGACCGGGGTTTTGAGACACACAATTTTATTTAGAGTCAGATGCATTTGCAGATATTGGTGCTTGTTTTGGAGGCAAGGTTCTTACAAATAAAAATTCGTTTGATAATTTTAAATCTGATAGGAATATTTATACTTGCCACACAGTAATGGAACCGAAAACGTTCTCCAGACATAGCTAAATTTAATACTTTGCATCTATGTACATACGATAACTAAGTACATCTTAACAGCTTGTGGCCTCGTCAGTGTGTCACACTTGACACCAAACTCTGGATGTCGGAGCTTACTAAATTAAAACGAAGATTTTTTCAAAACAGAACACCCGTTATCAAAACCCCAAAAGAAACTCGAGGAAAGACACAACACCCCAGTACCACGAAACCAGGTCCCAAGGTTAAGGCCCAAAGGCAGGATTCTCGGCGCAGAAGCCGTTCTGTAAGGACTACCTATCTATAAGCGACGTGTACTCGATAATGTCCGAACAAAGTGTTGTCGGCAGGGCCGATTACACGAATCTTCGAAAAGCGAGGACGGATCGGCAACCTCGAGAAAGGGACGTAGAGGCAGGAAGCTCGGAAGAGACAGAAGGTCGAAAAAGGGTGAGGGAAGTCGGCCATATTGAAGGGGGGTGGACATAGAGGGAGCAAAAGAGAGGCAGAGCGAGAGGAGAGGAAAAGGAAGAGGCAAGGAAGAGGCGCCGGTCGGTCGCGTCCTCAGAGGAAAGAGACCACGGGGAGACCTTGCCGCGAGCAGGCCACGGTGTCGAGAGTGAGCACCATCTTGTTAACAGTCGAGTTCTTTTTCCATCGGCGTCGGCTCCGATAGGCCTACGGGACCATGGTGGGCGTTCTTCCTCGTCTTCCTATTTTGTCCACTCGTTCATGCTCCGCCTCGTGTGGTAGCCTCGGTTTCTCCTGCACATGATCGGTTGCTCACTCGCCGAGCTGTGCATCGGTTCCCTTATACGCTCGGCTGACCGATCCGAGAGGACATCGGATCGACCACAGCTCCCTGGTAACGTCTTTGACCGCGTCCTTGCCAGTGGAATCGCGACACAAGTCCGACTGGTCCTGGTACCATCTGTCCTTCGGGTAACTAGTCATGTTAATTCCTTGATCGCCTGTCGGCACAGGGGTTGGGGACAAATAAAGGGACCAAGTGCTCCAAAAGCTTCTTAACAGGTTGTTTCGAATTCAGGATCTAATTGACGACTTAAAAGTATTTGAAAATTCTTGGACTCGGATTGATATGTGATTTGAAACGTAAAGCTGTTCTCATTAAATATCACAGTTGATTCTGTCAAGTGATATTCTATCTTTATTCACATATAGGTTATTCATAGAAGATCTTATCTTCTTCATGTTCAGCCGGTACAGTAAATACAAGAGACGATCTTATCTTAAGATTATCATCATCCTTTTTAACTACCCCTTTCGTACACCATTCTTACAATACCATCGTAATAAGTATAATAACCAGTTACTTCAGAAAGATACTCATCATACTACGTTTATATTACAAAATTAAATTAATTATAAAAGAATTTCGATGCTCCCCATAAAGGCAACAAAGCCGATTTCGCAGGCTGAATGTTGAAGGTAGATCGATGGGGCCAATCCTAAGTCGATCCCACTGGAGATTACGGCGATTTACATAATTCGTTACGCCTTAAGTGGCCACGGGGGCAGAATTTCGGTAAGCTTAATCGCGAGATCGCGATACATTAAAGTATCGTATATCAAGCTCGTCATTTCCAAGACTGGATCAGTGAGCGACCGGTCTAATTACCGGGTCGCAGAGCGGTCACGCGATCGAGACCCGATTCTTTCCAATCCTCTTCCAGTTTTATCGAAAAACGAGCCTCTTTGGTAGAGGGACAGGTGCGAGTAACCTTGAGATAAGGTTAGTTGACCAGCTGCGTTCGCCAGGGACGAGTCGTCGTTAGCTGGCAGAGGTGGTTCCAAACTGTGGATGGGGAGACCAGGCGGCGACAAAACCAGAGGAATACGGGGAAGATACACATCCATTACCATCAGCATGCAAATTAGATCGAGGATTACCGCAAATCCTTTCGTAACAATCCTCCCGCAGCGGACGCTCCGCGGGAGAACCCTGGGCGAGGGAGAGAAAAAGGGAGGAAGACGCTGTCGGGAGATAAAGGTTCGAAAGAGAAAGGAACTGGCCGCAAGCTCTCGTCGGAACTTAATTATCGTCTGCCATAGACAGTGGAGTGGTTTACGAGGTCCGGTGCTGTAACGAAGAGAACACTCTTAACACTTTGATATCACCTACAGTGAGTTTGTCTATGACACTATGCATCGTTGAGCTGTGAAAAGATGCAGAGTTTCTAAATTACTAGAGGAGTAAAATGAGACATATTTGAATTTAAATTTTGCACGAGGAAGCAAAAAAGAGCGAGAGGATTTTTAATCATTCAAGACCAATAGAAGGCTAGTAATACACAGCTTATGCAGTTTTTAGACAATTAAGAATTCTATGCAGTGATTATTTTGTCAAGAGTAGCTTGAATGAAATAAATGTTGGACCAAGGCAAATTATCGCTGTAATTGGCGAGAAGGAAGTCCCGTCTATCCCCCTGAATCGATTGACGCTTGATTTTTCGCATCGAAGCGTTTATCTGGTGCCCAGCGCGTGGGAGACGGACAAGCTTCCTCAATTATGCGCGTCGAGCGTAAAACGCCACTGAATAATCCACGCGGCGTCGCCTGGAAAAACACGGCTCCGCGCCATCACAATAACCGCATTGTCCGTCGTTCGTTTTCCGAGCGTTCGTCCTCCGCTGACATAATTTCCATCCGCGGTGTCGACGAAATAAGGCTTCTCTGTTCTCCAACCAGCGAACTTCGAGCTCTTGTCAATGGTCAATCGGCGAACTCGGAGAACCTGCGGCATAAATATCAGTTTTAACCGAGTTAATCGAAACAATAGCATGCATTCAGACGATGACATTCGTTCGCTGGTATCTCTGCTCGTATCATCAAACGAGATTCTCGAAATGAATAACACCGGAAGAACAGTTCGGCGTAAAGAGGTTTCATTCATACGAGGAACTCACTTCGCTCGCGTTATACCTCATTCAATGATGTTCTTCATGTACTTTCATGATGTGCTCCGTTTCTCTCAGAGAGTTTACTTCTTCGAGGACGGTTCTACGTCTCACTTATTCTTCTTATCGTGAAGCTTTATGGTTATTGTTTCCGTGTCGAAGTACACGTTTGTTGAACAGCAGCAGCTGAAAGCGAAGACTGCTTTAATGAGCTACACTTACTGCTCAAAAGATCGGAGAAACGGCACTGTATGTGTAACGACCTCAATTGAACGATTATTTATGAGACTCGGGCTGAAAGATCGAGAATTTTGATATTGATGCACGATCGGGTAAGAAAAATGGACTAATGGGTACTTGGAAGTTTAATCTTTCAGAGAGTGCGCGTTCTTTGTACGTGTCAAATATTACTTAGCTTTCGCTAAATCTCCTCTAGGTAATAGCTTTCACAAATGGTTAGAAACCATTACCACATCCTTCAATTATCTTATCTTTCTTACTACCGAATTGAAATTATACCTATTCCTCTCAAAGACAACCACTTGTCCACATCAACTACTTATACCTATCTACTTAGCTTTCTCCAAGAATTCCATCATTTACTCCTATCATAATTGACCAGTGTATAAAATATTTACAATTTTTTCTATAGTCGCATCTTTCAGCTACCGTTCCAATAAACGTCCACTCGTTCCCTTGATTACAACCCAGTAGTGATATTACACACTTGCAGATGTCCAGCACACTTATAATCCCACCTCTCGGAATCTTAACATGTATCGAACACTAGTAAACCTCGAGATCGCCAAAATACTGTCTTGCCGTGTATCATTATTAAGGATGAAAATCGTCCCGCGAGAGGTGCAAAGTGAAACTGGCTCCTTGTCGATAAGAAACGACCAGATCAGCTCCATTCGAGGCTCCATATTTATGCGGCGCGGCCGTGTGCATCGGTCGACATTCCAGCGGCAGGAGGCGCATTAGAAACGGCGGATCGGGCTGAAACCCAACAAATGGCGTAATTAACAGCTGCCCCCTGGCACGATGTTCCGCGTTAACCAGATAAGTGTAATACAAAGTGCGTGGCGACGTTGCGTTAACCGTGTGCGCCGGGGCGTCGAGTCGGTCGTGAGATACACGCTCAACAGGGGCAAACAGAGAAAAAGGAATCCGGTAGCCAAAAGCAGCGTTCGCGTCGAGCAGAACTGGATCTATAAAGATAAGGGGGAGAGGCCGTGGGGCCGCTTGTCGTGCGAGAACTCGCCGCGCGGTTTCATCATCCGTTCGATATTAAGCGGCCGCGGACAGCTTCGCTAAGATTCCGAACAAATCATGCAATTAGCGACGAGTACTCGGAATGGTAGATGGAGTGGAACGGAGAAACACGCATCGACTTGTGGGGAGAGGCTGTGAACGCCGATGTCACGGATAAGCGCGGACAAAACCGTTTTCGCAGCGACGAGAACGATGGGAAAGCCAGTGTTCGAGTGGCCGTGAAAATGGATGCGTTCAGAGATCGTGGAGATGGAATGATCCTCGGTTCGAATCATGTCAGTTTGCTACAGTTATGGTGTCTGTGAGCTTAGACGTGAGACCGTTTAACTGTTCTGGGTACTTATCCCGCGGAGTTCTCACGATAAAGGCGATTGGGTTGCAGGGCAGACATTCGATGCAATATTTCGATGACGATATACAGAGGCTATAAGAAATGTACCGATTTTACAATCTTAATAAACGTGGCCGAATATATTGGTACTTGTCTGGAATTGTAGCGATTGAACGTGTAATTCAGGAATTTGCGTCGATTGGATGGAGGAAATACATTTTTTGCGAAATCGTGTCAAAGATTTTCCCAGCGTTGATAGGGATTAAAACTTAATTCTTCGAGCGTGAAGAACTTCTTTCAACCAAAACTAGTTGGACAAGTCTGCAATGTAAGAGTAAATCAAAATTCAATGCACTTATTTTCGTGAAATGTAACACCAAACGTAACCTTCCAAGCGTTAACAAACATTTTTCTCAATCATTGATAATCGAGCACTCTATACATGTATAATTAAGAGTATTTTACCTTTTTGTACATGGTTAAAAACATGTCAAGAAATCAACGACTCGGTCGCCTTAGCTAATACAAAACGTGTCACAAGTAGATGAACAGAGTGTCGACCGAGAAAGTTTCACCTTCTGAAAGATAAAACAGAAGCCAAGGTGATCGACGCTGAAATAACGAGCAGAGGCTTAAGAAAGCTTCATTATGCGATCGAACCGATGGGGGAGAAAGGGTGAATAAAATCGACACCGTCGTGGACGTAAATAATGGATGTTTGAGCGATCGCCGCGTCTTGACGCAGGAGGGGGGCGCAAGAAGCCACGGAAAGCATAACCCAGCACCGAGGGTGAGCTTTCATTAGGAGCAGCCTTGTCAACGACACACCCTCCGCGAGTCGAGGGAAGAAACAGTGTGGTAAGGGTTGCGGGTCGTGCGCGATAAATAACCCCAACAGTGACTTAGCGCCCTCGCGGAACTTCTTTCGATCTTCCCGCTGACAGACGTACCCTTGCCTCGCCGCGAACGATGCTTTCACTCGTTTAAACGCCACTTTGCGTTCACGTGAAAAATAGCTTTCCACTGAGCACGAAATTCTCTCAATCTTTTTCTAAATTTCGTTACAATTTTACAATCTGTTTATTGTCGATTGTTACAATCTCTTCGCAATCGAGTTTCAACATTATCACAGAAGTACTGAATCTTTTCTTAACAATTATTTTCACTTCCTGCATTTCAATTTCTAAATGTCTACTGTTCTAAATTGCAGCTGCATCTTTTATCTATATTCCCTGTTTTTAATCTCACGCGACCATGAAGCATAAACGAAGTTACTTACATGTCACCGCGAAAAGCATGTTTCTGGGGCGGAAGTTAATGATTCTGAAGATTTTCGTTATCAAAGGGCTAAGCAAGTGTGATGGGAGGCAAAAGTGGCGAGTGCTGCAGACGTTGGACCAAGTCCAAACGATTCTGCCCGGCTATAAAGCACCGCGAAAGTCCTTGAGGTGTATCCATTAAGCTTCGGGCAAACAAACTGGAAGACCGTCAACGACCCGCCACTTTGCCGTGGTAATATATTACCACGTGACTAACGCACGCCTAAATCGCGGCCGCTTAAGCATCGACTATATGCGCTGGTCAGATTGTATTTTATAAGTAAACAGATCAAGTGGATTTATTTCGAGGTGACGAGCGTCGAGTCTTATCCTCGCTATCGTAAATCCACTGGGCTTGATTTAGTGGAATAATATAGGACTTTGTCTATTAGACTTTCGACAATATATCAGACTGTTCGAGTGCACTAGTCTACTTTATTCTAAAAGCAAACTCAGAGTTCGGTTTATCAGTTTTCGTCAACTGTAACTATAATTTCAGTTTCATCTAATATTGTTACATTTATCAACAGTCAGTATTAGAGCCTGAAAATTTGTTCAAAATTAATTCACGAATTAAAAACATTATTCAGCATTATAGCATTGTAATGTAACAGTGTCATATTGAGTAGGTAACGTGGAACAGCTTCATTGGCATTAACATCCTGTATGGGCGGACAACGTGCGGTTACGAGATGTTAATGAATGGAGATACGATGCGAACGCGTGATTAGTAAATTTTGCAAAAACAATGATAATTCCATTATTATAATTATGCGCAAGTCATAATTTGGTCACACGAGCGTTGCGAGAGTTACATTTTATTTTACATTGAAAGCACATTATCAGAAAATAATAGATTGATGTCTTTATTATGCACATTTATGAATACTGATTTCGTGATTTGTTGTAAGCAAGAAAGAACGGAAAACGACTGAATTTTTTATTAAAATTTGAGTATCTTAATTTGTGCGTGACTCATGTTGTAAATAAGTTTTCTGTTCAATTGAAATAACTTACAAATTTTTCCTGAATACTTGAGTGGCTTTCAGTTTTTATGCGTATTAAACAAATGTATAGATTGTATCAAAACTGTTGGTTAATATTTAATTGACTGATCATTTTCTGATATTCATATCTTTCAGATGATCTGTTTTTGGGGTTTCTAAAATGAAAAAATTATTTCTTACAAGTAATAAATTTCGGTTATTACCTAACCCTTCGTAAACTGTAGCTTATACACAGCCACTAGACAGCGAAGGGTTTTAACTACAGGAGTCAGAGGGTGTAAGGCTTTTCCTTTATTTATATAGTGTTTTTTAACAATCGATCACAACTGGTTGCTTCGAAGCAATCTGCATAGCGAACAATCAGTTCAGGCATTAGATATTCATTAACACATACGTGTAATGAGAATGCAATACTGTTGCAAGCGAAAGTTGCAAATAATCAATGAAATATTCATCATGGAAAATAGATAGATGATGCAAAATTCATTGTATAACATTTAACGCTTCATAACATTGCAAAATTTCATACTACTTTATCTAGATTCATAGAGGGTATTATGTTCAAGTGGGAATGATGGAATGTCTTCGAATTTCGAAGAATTGGAATTATCAAAATGATGTTCGTACAAAATTTATTTGACTGAAATTGGCACATAATATTAAATAAAGTGTTTTTGTAGGCAAAGTAGTAGGGGAAATTACAAGCTCAAGTTAATTTCTTTTAATGGAATTATATGCTTTTCTTTTCATAATATACAATGTGTTTCGTATATCTTTCATACCTTAATATCTTCGTTGTTTTTGGTGATACAAAGAAACATGTTAGAACAAAATTGTTTGGTTCAAAGTAACGAATATTATGATTCTCTTTTTTTTGTTCTCAAGGTCATTTTTCTCGAGTTTTGAAGGTCCTCGACATCTTTTGCACGTTAACAATATGTGTTTTGTTTGTAATTCAGCATTGTAGCGTGTAGGAAGACGACTGACCCATACCACTATGACCTTCAAATTGCCTTAAATGCAAACAGTACACTAGTTAAAAGATGATTAGGAAATTCAGCATTCTTCGTTTTCTGTACAAAATTTGTCACCAGATCTTACTCCACTTGCTTTCTTGGTGACATAACGAATCATGTTTCTGACGAAATTCCTATCACACCAAAAAATATGAGATAAAAAATTTTACATGTTTGCAATACAATTCCTTTATAAATTTCAAACATACCTTGAAACCAGTACAAATTATAATGAGCATTCGTTGTAAAGTTAACACATTTTACAGAGAAAAGAATGTTGAATTTCCCAACCGTCTTTCAACTAGTAGTGCGATTTTTTCATTCAAGGTGATTTGAACTTTTAAAGGCCATAAGCCATAAGGCCATAAGACATAATACTGTATGTCATTTAATTCATCTTGATGTGTACTACAATGCTGCATTATAAAAAAACACATATTAATGCGCAAAAAAGGACGATGTTTATAGTGTTTATTCGTTTAGCTTTGAACAATAAACAGTTACATAGCCTTGAAGATCGTCAAATCTTGTTGTTCTTATGATGTGACGCAATTCTATTGGGTACGGTTTGACGTAAAGCTCAGGAATCGCGGTGACTTGACCCTTTCCGATCTGATTTATGACATTCTGTTCTACTAAATAATATGGTGTGAAATCTCGTTGAATTCGCCTCACAAAATGTATTATATAGAAGCATATTATAATACCATTTAAAAAAATTAACTTGATTTTGAAAACTCCACCACTACACTTACGCAGAAAATATTTACCTGCCACGGAATGTGTTTCTTTAAATCAAACAAATTTTATGTTTTCTTTTAATAACTTTAATCCTTCGTGAAATATCCCACCGTGCTCACTTAAACGTAACACCCAGCATAATAAACCGATATAGGCAGGTAATAATCGTCATGTGAGTAGTGCATAAATACAATACCAATTGGAATCGGATATGCAGTAGACGTGTTCAAGTAGAATCGTCAAAGATTAACTTCTAGTTTCTAAGCGTTTGAAACTTAAAAATACCGTAGACTCCCGATTATTCGGTCTGTTTTAACCGGTCTTCACTGTAACTGATCACTTTTTATTGACATGAAAATAATTGACCATCAAAAAAGTTATTAACGTATTCCGCGATCTTTCACTTTCGTTCGAATAAATGTACTTTTGTGGTTATTATTTAAATTCATGATTCTTTTCTTACTAATTCTATTTTGTATCTTACTAAATTTGGATGTGTAGGATTCCATATTAGCTTTCGCAGGATATAAATTTTCTGCATTATAAGAAAGCTTGTGTTACCGTATGATAGATATACATACATATACAGGATGTAGCAGAACTGGTAGTACAAACGGGGTGATTCTACCTGATAAAGTAAATCAAAAATATAAATACAGTCAGTGGTCAGACCGAGAGTCTTCCTACCTTTTCCTCGTATCCCCTTCAAACATCCAAACTGTAATACTTCCGTACGCTTGTACCCCGTCATAATTTCAACTCACTTTTCTCGAAAACAAAGCACAATATCAAAAAAATTATTTATATTTTTGACTTATTTTTTCATGTAGATTCACTGGCTTACTGCATGTACTACCAGTTCTAAGACATTCTGTATGTATATATATATTTTTTTTTATGAATAATCTAAATAATACCTAGTATATATTTTCGGATTAACTGGCCAACCATAGATGCCAGTTAAGCGGGAATCTACTGTAATTATGCAGTATGTCCGGTTTAAATGTATACAGGTGGTTATTTCCGTAAACATTAAAAATGAGAAAAAAATGTTTCGGACAAAAGTTGCATTATACCAAATGGGACATACTATGATGATAACAATTTGACCTTTCAATGACCTTGGATAGCCCTGTGAAGGCCACATTTAAATTTTTAAATGGAATCCTATATTTTTGATTGCATATTCTTGTAGCTGATATTGAAACGTTTTCGAAGCACTACCTGTATATGTATTTTGCATAAGCTATTATTAAGTTATTATGTTTCAAATTTGATGTGGCGCCGTTATTAGCGTTACTCGATGCACACCATCGAAAAAGTTGCTCGATAGGGCTTTGTGTATTTCTAAATGAAAAACAATTGAATGGTTTTATTACAACAGTTACTATCCAGTCGCTGTACACGTACACACATGCACGCGCCCATATAACCTCCACAATGGCTTATACAAAATACATGTGTAAGCAGTGTTTTGAAAACGTTTCCATATCCGCTACAAGAATATGCAATCAAAAGTATAGGGTTCCATTTAAAAATTTAAATGTAACCTTCACAGGGCTCCCCAAGCTCCTTACAAGGTCAAATTGTTATCATCACAGTATGTCACCTTTGACACCATGCAACTTTAGTCCGAAACATTTTTTTTTCTTCATTTTTAATATTTAGGAAAAGAATCGCCTGTGTACATTTAAACCGGACATATTGCATGCAATTATTTATACTTTAATGTTGATATAGCTATTAATAAGTATAAAAATATGATAAACTTAAGAACTTTAACGTACAAATCAAAATTTGAATTTTCCTTAAGAATGATAGGGGACCCTTTAATCTATTTTTAAATTGTAGAATAATTACAAATCTTGTCGATATAGCTATCAATAAGTATAAAAATATGATAAACTTAAGAACTTTAACGTATAAATCAAAAGTTGAATTTTCCTTAAGAATGATAGAGGACCCTTTAATCTACTTTTAAACTGTAGAATAATTACAAATCTTGTCATTTCTCGCATCTCAACTGCCGCGTTCACACAATTTTCCCCCATTTCGAATGAAAGCATTGGTTTCCCAGGAAAGAGGTTCCATACAAGAATGCAGAATGTCGTAGGTGTCCATAAAACGATCGCAATCGCGAGAGGTCACCATCGAAGGCTCGACGAGACAGGATAGCCGCGAGGCTGTCCCGGGATTCCCGCAGAAATTTACGAGGCCAATCGTCGATAATCGTTCCTCGATCGCCGATAATTGAATATACATCCGCCCCCGCTGGTCCTTCGTAAATTATACCCGCGCGCGAGTCTCGCTACACTACGCGTGTAGCAGGCATTTCCGCGAGTGTAATGCGTTCTGCGCGCACATTACAACGATGTGTGTATGCGTGGATTCACACCCATAACCATTAACGCGCCGCGAGATATCTCTTTCGATTATCCCGCGATTTACGTGACAATCACACCTCTAGGCCTTTTCCTCTCACTACTGGTTTTCTTGTGAACCCTATCACATAAGAGACAGAAAATTTAATAGTACCCACATATTTACTATTCAAATTTACGTTGAGTTTATAATAGAGATAGTAGGCCAGCGCAATTAATGCCAAAAGATAATCCCAAATTAATTTACGTGAAGAATGAACACTAGTGATTTAAGATTTTTGGATAGCAATATGTAATAACAGAAATTCATAGTAATATTCAGAGCTCAGAAAATGGTCTCTGGGAATCTTGACATCAATAAGGTCCGCATTATTTCCAGGGAAAATCTCTTGAGCTCAGAACAGTACAATGCTCTTCCATTGCCTAAATACTTTATTATCAAACACTCTAAACTACAAATTTTTAGCGCAGCGAATTATCTAATCTCGACAGTATCTAAATTAAAAAGAAAAGTAACGTGACACTCAAAAAACTTGCCCCGAAAAATATTCATCGCAAGCTGTTTAAAAGATCCATTTGGCACTCATAAGGCACGCTAATTTGACAAATTGCGAAGGGTACGTGTGTACAAGGTACGGATATGACGTGGCAGATGACGAACGCATATTATCGATTGCTATCATCGATCCCATGTCGCAGGCGAACCGAAAGAATCCAAGACTCGCGCGCTGCTGGAAGCTGTTCGAGACGCGTATTCGACACGAACCATCTCTCATTTGGTCGTCGAATATATCTGCACGCTTGATATCGATCGGCGAGCATGCACGCGATCAGATATCGCGCCCACGCGCGTTTGTTCCTTCGCGCGCGATCTCGAGCCGAGCCTCTGGACACGCACATGGTCCCCGTCGACGATAATTCTTCAAATTAAATGCGATTTCTGCAAATTACATTTCAGTTTCTTGGCGGTGATGTACTCTCTTTGGCATTGTACATCGGGTTGATTAATTATTAATATCGTTGCGTTTATGTAGGATGCATGAGTGCAGGGCATCAATTTTCGAACTCGATAAACGCTGGTATTTGGAGAATGGTTGTGGATGTAACAGAGCTATTACTATTGTGGCGTAGATCTTGATCATGAGTGACGGATAGCCCTTAGTTAACCATTATAATAGTTCGCAAAGTTTGCACTATAGGCGTATTACATTTTCTTGAAAGTATTTACAGTCTCGAATTTTCAAAAATTCAAATATTCTTGCAAATAGCTTTGCAAGTATTTACTGTTCAAATATTTTAATCTTTTAATTTTCGAGGTCTATTCATTTATTCTAGCTGCCAATTCCAACAATTTCCACACTGTACTCTATGGCGCAACGGGGTCGAGGCACAGTCACAATCTCAGCACAGTTTCGCTCTGGCATGTGTTAAGAGGATCTGTTACAATGTCACCCTCTCATGCCGCACCTAAGTGCTCGTCTACTATGCGTGTATACAGCCATGACATAAACACTAAGGCACACGAGCGCATACACGTATCTACTCTATAGTGCTTTCATTGAAAAAAAAAAGAAAAATACACAAAAATTGGTCAGAAAGTGAATCTCAAGAACTTCTCAAAAACCGTCGCTCTGTAATTTCATATTTCGTTAAATCATCCATCTAGTTGTTACAAAATTTGTTCTCTGCGTTGATAGTTTAGATCTTGTAAGAGGTAGAAGGGATGAAAGATTGGAGAGGCTGAGGAGAAAACAGCGAGAAGTGCGATGAATAGAAAAGGGACAAGTTCCTCTTAACTGCCTCCTTCTACGCTCTGGTTTTCGCGTCTGGTTAGTGTCGCCGAGGCTCTCGCGGTCGACTTATCGGTGTTTATGTTAAACCGACGCATTTAACAGCCAGAACGGTTTATCTCGTCGATAAATAACATGGGGGAGAAGGTTCGGGGCGAAGCTCGTGTTCGCTAGTCGAGAACGAGAGGCCCGCGGCTCTCGCGCGTTATATTGTTCCTTGAACGATCCTGAAGGACTCTGCTTGGGACCTGGATATCTCGATGGAACCCTATCGATGAGAAATGCCTTCTTCTAATCTGTATGCTGACCTCAGGGACCCCGATTCTACTCTCTAACCTTTCAGCCTTTGTTCTGCTATCTCGCCTAGGAGACTTTTCGTTTCCTGGAAGCTGCTACTCGTTGTTTCTCTCGATTCTATGAAATCATATATTTCACGACTCTTCATTGACCCTTTTCCTCTTTTATCCGTCTCGAGCCGCCTCATAAATTCGATAGCAAAAGGGTTAGGGGGTTAAACGTCGGATGTTGATCAACACCCAGGATTGTCCACGATATCGAGTTGATTATCGCTGAACTCACGTAGGGATTATATCTGTGAAGGCTGTGATGTCATCGTATGCTCTTCAGAAGCGTCAGCCTTTATGTTTCCTCGACAAATAAATTTTGATGTCGAGATCCATATTTATTTTTTAATATTTAGAATTTCAATTTTCACTCGCCTCATATTTGATTCCACTCCTCTGTAGTTATTGTAACTCTTCGCTCTCAACTTCATTCAATTCATTCAGAGGCCAGTACGTTACATTCAGAAGGGTGGTTACATGTAACGGGTGGTTAGGCGACGAAATGCGATTTTCTTGTAAATCTCGGCAAACTGACCGAGAGAACGACAAGGAGATAACATTAGAAGTCCACGTGTATACGTGTAAGTATACGTGCAGGTCTCGGCCTGATACGCCGCCAAGTATGTATTTTGAGACTCGACGTTCGCGCGAGTGGGAAACGTGTGAGCTATTCCGTTTGACGGCAGAGACATAAATACGGAACGTAGCATGATTTTCTCGCCTTGCCACCTTTGTCATTTGTTGCTTATAAATACCGACCACGCAGTTTATTCCCGGTTTCGCGACGCTTCTTTTCCCGTGCCCAGAAATGCACTTGCAAATAAATGATGTTGATACTCTCTCAATCTGTCCGATGTCTGACCATTTCTGACAATCTGCAGGTTTTCGAAAAAGTGTGCTTTTAATTTTTTTATAGGTACGAAATTTGTAGTAGATCATTATTTCACGGAGTAGGGGGAGTTCCCTAAAACCAGATGGCACTTAAAACGGGACATTAACTATATCTTTCAAAAATTGAACATTACAAAGTGGTTAAATTGCAGAAGTGTAGGTTTCGACTCGTTCCAGTAGCGTGTATACAGCTAAAGAAACAACTCATTGATTGTTGCGCTTGATAGAAAGAAATGCATCGTAGAAATTATAAACTATTATATCTAACAATCTTTGTGACCAAAAAACCTGTTAGTTGCGTTAGTATATCTGTTAGTAAGTACTATTTTAATTACTTTTGTATTTTATGAATACAGTGCTCAGGTCTTGAGAAAAAAATCTTTTTTAATGAGTTCACTGTCTCTTGTTACCGGACAGAATGTATTCCTTTATCACTGAACAGTACAAATATCAATCTTGTGTGGCTCTATTTGTATTAGTGTTTATTATTTTGGTTTCAGTAGTTGAAAGATATACCTAATAGAAGATATACCTACGATGGAGATGCCTTGAATACCTACTGCTCTTACAAAAATATATTTTTAAAGACATTAAATATGCAGCCATGTACTAGTTCTCCTCTAATATTTACCAAAATATTTTCAAATTGTCCTCGTCACCTCATGCTAAAAATAAGCGAACTGAAACAAGGACAAGAAGATCTGAGAAAAGTGAAATCCTGACTTCATTTATACATAATTTATTGACTGAAGAAAAAGGGAATAAAAAAGGAATTAAAAGCAGAAAAAATCGTAGAAAATAAACTTAAGAAGACGAGAACGCTAAAATCGAAAGTGACAAACGCGAAGACTCTGTACAGTTTGTATAGGAGCCGATGAAGAAAACTGGATTCAGGGTTCAAATTACAAAAAATGGGCACACGAAATTTGTGCCAATAGCCCTGAATGCTCTGATAAGTACATTTGTGACTGCTGCAAATTATACCGAAACTGATCTGAGTCACGTCGCAACATTCTCCTGTGTCAGGTTCTAGGTGCCACTTAATGATATGTCAGAATTCTGTTTCAAAGTTTAATCAAGGTTTAAGTTAATTATTACAATAATATTGGTTATTCTGTTGTTTTATCTTAAAATATGATATTATTAACTTATAAATGAAACAGAATAGAAAGCTTAAAATATTATTATTTTTAATTTATTTAAGAAAAACCTTAAGTGTCCGATACTAGGCGAACTCCCCCTATGCGAACCTAAATGGATTTATACACAAACTAGTTTTGAGTTATATATCTCTATTAAGACTTTATTAATATTTTTCAGAGTTAGGTACCTATATAAACTAGTTATCTTTCCAATAGAGGAGAACAGGGACAAATGTAACACAGAGCGAATGTAACAAACGTTATAAAGCAAATACCAATCGATCAATAATCTTCTGCTTCCATCTTTGTATATCGTTTCCATCTCTTCTCCACCTTAATTTATGGCAACATGTGATAATAAGTGGTTCTTCGTATTTTAATCTGTTATTTAAATAGTATATTAAAAGTAAACCTGTAGGGTCTGCTTTCTTTACGAATCTTTTTGTTTTGGCTTCATAAAATCCTTTGACTTTTTTTACATTGTATTCAAAAGATATTAAACTTATAGGTAGGTATAAAGGTTGTTTGGATTATAAGTTAGATTAGTATGCAGAACATGTTTATAAGAAATAGTGCTAATAGGGATAAAAGTAACAAGTTGTTACTTTTGTCCTGATTATAACTTGCGACTTTCTTTTATGTTATTTAAATATGTTATTTTAATAAAATTCATTGTGGAACAAACTTGTTAAATGACATTTCGTAAATTTTATAATCGAGCAACTTTGAAATTAAAAACAGAACACTACAAAATAACAAAAACGAATCATGCAATCAGTGTCAACATTTCAGTGTCAATCAACATTTTTGATTTGTCAAATTATGCTTCGCATAGGCTTATCAAGTTATATCTCTCTGTAAATCCATTATGAAAATAAAGTCATATGTTAGAACTAGTCAAGATTTTCGATTTTTTAACTTTGACATACAATACAAGCATTTCTTTAAGTCTATCATACGACATAAAAAAAAACAGTAAATAACAAAAATGGATTTAAGTTCTTAAACGTGATCTTTAACTACGGAATTAATGTTTACAGAATGTTCAACATTTTTTAAAGAAAAACAGATGGTGGACTAGATTCTTAAAAGTCTCTTGTAAATTTATGTTGATATTTATACTTATTTTTACCTTCAGAATAAGTACAAATACCTTTCAAAAGTATTTTTCCTATTATTTAATTCAATTTTTAAATTTATATAGGATGTCATCATCGTTCCTACTGTCTGTAGAGGTAGGGACAAAAGTAACAAATGACATATTTTAAAAAACGTTTATTTAAAAGAATTGGTGTAATAGGTTCCTAATTTTTTGGCTTGATTATGTTGTTTAATAATGTAGGTTTACTGTCGCGTACGACCTTCTTAGAAATTCCATAAAACTTAGAACTTATAGAGTCAAAAACTCAAATTATTACGTCTGTCTCTGGTCTCCTCTACAGTATATAAATATTCGACATAGAAAAAGTGTTTCAGAAAATAATTAAAGTAACCTAAATACATATATGTATGATAATAGAAGAAATCTAATTTCTTTCACTATCATAAAATATCAAAAATGAGTAAGGACACAAGCCTCGTTCGAGTATAATAATTTTCCCAGTTATCACAATTTGTACCACGTATGTAATTAAGTCACTCGCTGTGGACCCGAACGGAAGGTGCTGGCAAACGGATGTTTCTCGGGGCGTAAAGGAAATATGCATCTTGGCTGGTTGCGGAAAAAAGGAAACGTCGTGTCGCGTTTTATCGCTTATTTAACGGTAAAACAGGAACAACGAGTACGTGTTCGTGCATGGCGACAAGGCTAGCCGTGAAATCACCGCGAGGCGAGGCCCGTACGAGCGTTGACAGACGCGGAACATGCGCTCACGAGTGTCGTCGCTTTTTGTCACTTTTACGGTCCCGAGGCCCCGAAAATATGGCCATTAAGCCGCGCCGAGAGGAACACGCATGTCGAGAAAGACCCGTAAACACGACACGAGAGAGACCCGATCGGGGTGCCACGGACTCGTATTACACGCGTTTGTTACAATACTTCACCAGAAAGGACCTCCGGGCTCGTCTTCCTCTCCAAAACGCTTGACACGCGCTATCGCGGCTGCGGCAATATGTTACGAGAGCTTGCGACCGTCACTGGGTCGGGTAAAGCATTTGAGTCTACGTTACTTGGAACTGCTTATTGTTGGTTGCATCTTGGAGCCGCGTTAGAATTCGAGGAACTTCGAATTTTATAGAAAATATTCTTCACTTGTTTTGAAAGTCTTAAAAATTATTAATACGTAAAAACTTGACTCCTAGTTATTCCTATACAAATTTTAGTTTCATTATCGAATAATTTTTTGCCGACTTTTTTGCTCGTTTCGATGCCTAAGCCTTGTTCATATTAGTCAAGAGATTTGAATCCAAGCCACTTGTATTCAAGTAACTTGATATTAAGATTGTATTCATACAAGTCAAGTTACTTTAATTCAAAAGTATATAACTTAAATTTTAGCTGTCATACAAAAATAGAAAGAGATGTTGCATGACAGTTATTTAGTTATGTATTTTTTAAACAGAACATGCACTTTTGACTGCTTCTCTGACATTCACATGTTTGTCACTTTGCTTACTTAAAATTGGCCCTGTATAATATAGTACCACGGCCAACTCTAGAGTCTAGAGTTGATTAATCAGTGTATTGTAATCAGTATGTATTTCAGCGCAAGGAAAAATTGAAAGGGACGTCAACTTTATTTGAAGCTTGAAAGGATATTTTAAGTCAAGTAAAATACTATATTGGTCAGTTTGTCCCAAATTATTTGCATTCCAGTAATTTGACTGATCTGAACAAGCATTTAGAATCAAAGTAGTTCGAATCAGTCGGATTTATTTCTTTTGATTACAGTTACGTACTTTACCTTGATCGTTTATTTTTTCACTACGATCGCATACGCTCTTTCACTTTTGTCCCGACTCTGTCACCCACCTGCCCACCCACCCACCCACACATACACACACGCGCACACACTTAGTGTGTTACAACATACACCTTCAAGATAATATAATTGATTTTTTCCAAAATATAAGTAATTTTTTTATTATTGTGACATCAATCCATACAAAGTAACCGATTTCTTAGGATGGACACTTGGTCCCAGAGATTGGACCACTGGATCAAGGTGTAAAAATGATTAGATTTTCTTGACAAGTTTACAAATGTGTTACACATATGTTAGCATACCTAATTTGCAAAATCTCTTAGTAAAAGTTAACAATTTAAACAATATTTCTTTAATTTCGTATCTTCTCCTGTGCACAGTGTATATATCCAAATGCAACATCTTATGTACTTTGTTATATTTTCTTCCTTGATTTCTTCATCTTCAATATGTGATTTCTCACATATTGAATTGATTAAATATGAAATATGCATATTGTGGGAATTATAAATTCGCAAAATGTATTTAAAGTTTAATTGAGACATTAATAATATTAAATCTAATATTATTTTTAATATTATTTTCTTATCATTTATTTTAATTGAAATAAGTAATAAGAACAATATGTAGATGTTTGGAAAAAAGCTATTTATTTATAATTGCTGATTACAAAATAAAATAGTTTTTGTCAATCTGTTTCTCATACTATTATCGCCTTTCTGTAAATTGTTTTTTATGTAATATAATGAATATTACAATAGTGAAAACTTATTATTTTAATTAATTGTATGATGTGATTCGACTCCACATTATTCCGATGCCATGTCAGCCATTTTAAATGATTATCTTTTACCCAGTGTGGCGTCGTACTTGGGCAGTTATCTTTGCTTAGCCGAGCTCGGGGATTTTCTATATACGTACTGTACATGTGCCATGTCTGGTAATATACATATATGGTTTAAGTTTGATATGATGAGGCACATCGCCTGATGTTAATATTTTTGTTTGTGAGAACTTCTTTTATAAGCACATTTTTTTCATAACTTCAACCGCTTGTAAGATATTACGCCATTTATACTTAAACGGGACACACTGTGGATTCCTCTAAAACAGGAGGGAGGGTTATTATCACTTTATAGATATTTTTTTTTTTTTTATGTAATAATCACGTGAAGGAAAACATTAAATTCAGATATTTGTAAATCGACGGTCGTACAATCGGTATATTGTAGTGCCTTACTATTAGACTGCAGATCTTGATGCAGCTATGGGAAATTTTAATGTACGAAAAAGTACAAAATCCATAGAACATAGAAATATGTAGAAATTATTGAAAGCTAGATTTAAACTTTATAATATTTGATAGTTGAAATAAATCTTTAATTAGGTTCCATTTTTCTAATTTCGTTTGTAATAGGAAGTTGCATAAATATTCATAGACTACGTATTATGTTTTCATATTTTGCTAGTATAAGCACAACATTCATTTATAATGTCTGTTATCAAATATGTTCTCCGAAAGTGTAGAAAAGTGAGTGTAATATAAACAGTTTGTAATACACTGTATTATAACCATTTTATCGTAAGTGAATGTTTAATAAGCCTGTTCACCAAGAATGTATACACTTATAGGTATATCTATTCCTAGTAGGTCAACTTATCATCAACTCACATTTGTATCCCTTTAGAATTTTAAAAGATTTGAATTATTTATTTCATTTCGGTGAATGTGTAAAGTGTTGTTGATTTCTGAAATTACAGTGGAATCGTCTACAGCGTACAATATAACAACTATATTATACGAGATTTATTTAGTGCAGCTGTGAAAAAATGTCGATTAGTTCATAATTTATTTCAGTATTTGTTTCTTAAGACTTTCCTACTTAGCATTGATTATACATATTCCATGTATCATAATTACCAGTCGTTAAGACGATAACCGACGTTCTGTCACTCAAATGTTATTAAGCACAAAGTTCGGTATAAATTATCAAGTTGCGCGTATAAACCAGTGCAATACAACAAATTCGTTTCGATTAGGTAAAATAAATTGAAACAAAAATCTTAGTCTTAGTAGAGTTAAACACGAAGGGGACAGTCTTCAGTCGGCTAGCAACCAGCAGGGGTTCCCGCCCCAAAAATGATTATTTTCTGGAAAACTTGTGGAACACGTGTATCCCATAGGTAACAGTATCGTTCCTTGCAAAGGAAAACATAGGTACTACAACATAGTTCGTGTGTTGAAAACGAAGTTAAAACACGTGTGACGTTAATCTTGTTTTGTCACGTTTCTCGTGGTATCTGTGAACATAAACCTGATTTTCTTATAACTTTTTCATGACGCAGATTGTAAAATTATTTGAATGTAGAGAATTCATGCAAGAGTAATTTGGCACGTAGATAGTTTTATAAAAAGAAAAGTTTAAATCTAGATATTTAGAACAATGTATTAACGATAAAGAATAGTAATTACCTTTTACAATTAGGAACCACAAAATATTTCTCTCATCTTAGTTTATACTATTTTCACTAGAAAACATCTACAGCACTGTTCAGTTTCCATATTTCCATCCAGCTTATACCTAGAGAGAGATTTTTCTTTGAAACTGGATTTCATGTACGGTGCACTAACAGACCAAAAAGTGCAGCAAGAATGCTTCTATTTAGAAAGAAAACCAGCAACAAAACCGGGAACGAAAAATTTCCAAAGAAAAAGTACTGAAGTACCTATATGTACCTATTTACTGCAACGATACGAACACACAGCACATCCTCGTAACGAAAATGGAATTTTCTCGCATGCTCCCGTAATCTATACTCGCCCCTAAAATAAAGGAAGAAAAGTTGCCCTAACGCAACCAAAATAAGCTGAGGTTCTGACAATAGTAAACTCGTTGACGAGAATTCCGTAGTTTTGCAGGCGGGGCAGCGAGCCGCGTTTTGTCTACATAGAACCGTTTGTCGAGAGAAGTTGTTGTGGCTCGAGTAGGGTTCTAAGGGCGAAATATACTCGCGGGCAAGGCCCGCGCGGTTTACACGTACGCGCGATGTTTCCAGCTTTATCAGCCAACACACTTGACTCGAGTTTAAATCCGTCGGTTTTTGCTTGAACAACCAACTCTGCTCGCCCCCCGCGCAAACACGCCTCCTTCGGGCTTCGAGCCGAGACAAACACGGTCGCGCGGATTTTTCCAGTCACTTTTGACCAGCTACCTCCTCCCCTCTTTCTTTGCCCAGAATATACGTGTGACCAGGTGTTTGTCGAGGGATCAAGATATTTGCGCGGCCGCCCTGCTCGCTATCCGCTCTTGCTCGTGTGTCGTGGCTAGACAAACACCCCAACTTTAGGTTGGTCCGTCAGAGTTTCGGCGAGAAAGTTCGTGGAACATCGATACGGAAAAGTTACCAAGTCCGTGAGTACATTCTGCACTGTGTCTTCTCTAAATTAGCGACGTTGCTCGCCAGAACGCGCTTTGTAGCCGTTCACGAGAAGGGGTTGAGTCGACTGACAAAGATTAATTTAATTGTGTTTTTGTTATGTGGATTATGCGTTGTCCGATTGCGTGTTGCTGTCTTAGGTATTTTGATACAGTTACAAACGTGCAGGTCAACAAATAAACTTGCAATAATAAATGTTTTAATCCATTACTAATATAGGTGTAAATAAACTACCATTTCCCTCACTATGTACATATGCACATAGGTGCATATACCTATCTGTGGCATTAAGGCAATGTGATTTATGGTTACATTTCCAAAAAATTCAAATTAATCTATATTTTCAGAAGGAGGACAAGGCATTAAATGAATTTCTTCACCAATATCCCAACACACCAATACCTCGAAAACAAAAACACGTGATTTATCTTATAAACCATTTTGCTCTATAACTACAGATATAAATCAGTAGCAACAAATCGCAACTGTGTTCAGAGTCACTCTGTAGAAGGACCGAGTGGCAAAAGTAAAGGGGCGCGCCAGTGTTCGATGGACCCCGCGTCGATGCCTCGTTCGGGGACCGAGCACGATTATCGAGAGCTTATCGAAATCAATTATCGAGAGAAAGAGGTGGGGGAAGAGACCGTGGCATGATTCCGAAGCAAATGCAGCGCGGATGCACCTCGTGCAATACGTGAAATATCAGACAGGATCTACCGTCACGCCGTGCGGTAAATCAAGTCCGGGGTTACCGGGCGACCGCGACCGGCGATACAGAAATACAAAGCACGCGCATTCTGATTCAGACCGCCCGTAATCGTCGAGAACGAGACTTACGGGAGATGGAGAAACTGTACTCGGTCACTCATACAGGACGATTCAAGGGAAAAATCAAAGTGTGTTGATTCCACAGAAACTGCATTTGGAAGTATTTTTTTTATAAATGTACTAATTACAGCATTGTCCTTAATGCTCTTCAGGGACTTCTCATGAGACACGTATAGCACTTTCTATGTGAACTTTGTGATTTTATAGGGAATTTACGATTTCTTTTGATTTGAGAAGGTGCATGTTTGGAAGCTTGGATTGCCAAAGATCAGAAAATACAAAAAATTAAGAAAATGTATTAGAATATTAAATTTAGTCAAAGTTTCACCATAATTTCATATTTCAGAGCAGCCATGGGCAACTTTTCTTAGTACAGAGGTCAAATTATCATTCTGTCTCCGAGTCAAGGGGCAGACCAACATCATATGACGTCAGCTTAACGTGCGTTGGTAGGGCACACCATGTTTTCGACCCTCATGAATCAGACATACATCGCTGAAATAGATTAGGGTCGGATCAAAAGAAGTGGAGGGCCGAGAGTTAACCATATATGCTATAGAGTTATCAGTTCATTTCTGAAAAGATGCCACCCATCACAGTATAAGTGATTCCCAGCTCCCTCTCTTTGTTTCTTTCGAATTCCATATTTGATACAGCCTGTAGACACGCATGAATTTCACGGTGGAACGAGTCAGCAAGACTGTCTCCAGTTTGCGAATATCTGGCGGCTATCTGCTGGCTATCGGAGGGTCATCGGCTAGGTTCGCTATATAGGTATACATCAACGTGTATATCGAATAGGTGGCAAAGGGAAGGGGATAGGTAGGGAAGGAAAAGTCGTGGCAGATAGCGGAGAAAGGAACGGGCGAGGAAGCACGGTGTACAGCACCGAGGGCAAAGGATGGAGGTTAGGACAAGAAAAGGTGGGAGATAGAGGCGAAAGAAGGTGGCGGAGGAAGGGTGGAAAGGGACGAGGGAGGGGTAGAGGATGAGGGCACGCTGGGCTACAAGCTGTCGGGCGACGATAGCATCGCCTATCGACCCCTAGGATCGCCCGAAGAGGTTTTCCATGTTCTTCTTCGTTATACGATCTTGTACGAGGAGCGCTGGTACGAGGGTGTGCAGGTAACAAACACCCCCAATTATGTCAGCCTGAATTAGTAGTGGTCCAACTATTTCGAACCTAACGAGTTTGCCTCTGTCCAAGCGCCGTGTCCTCCGACGCGTTTCTTTTCTGTCCGCCCGTCGACCTACGTTCGTCCGTCTTGCTCGTTCGCCCCCTGGTCGACCGATTTTTCATTTGTTCACGGCCGCTACAGTAGCCGTCGCGTTCTCCAAATAAATTTTTACCCTCGACAACGAACCTCGCTTACGAGCTGTCACGGGACGGGCCAGCGATTACGCTAGACACTGACGTTGCTTGTTTTCCTAAGTGGCTGTTTCGATGAGTAACGAGCTCTTCGATGCTGCTCCCTCTGAAGCTAATCCATTCATCGATCTTTAATTTCGGGGGATTCGCTGGGAGTACTCATTAAGTACAGTAACACAATTTGGAACCTTTTTGAAGCACCCTGTAGAATGCTCTTTATATTCCACTAAAGCAATATAGATACAATTTCATAATTCAACCCTTAATTACATACTACTGTACTAGGAAACCAAGTAAGGCCTGTAACAAATTCCCACATGACTTAATCAATCATCTCAGCAGACATTCAAGGCTTCCCTACGAGACATGGGGTCCACAGCACCTACTCATATCATCGCACATACGCAGCAGAAAAATATACTTTTTCGTTTATCTTTGAACTCTGAAAAAAATGTATGAAGCAGCTTCACAGACCCAATCACCCTTAACCATAAGAACCAAAGGAACGCACGTTGCGCCCCGATCCCACGCGGTAGATGTAGACGTAGCTGGTTCAAAGAAACGGAGACGACAGCTCTTTAGACACGGTGCACCAGTGAACACGACTTTTCCCTTTTAGCTTGACGATACCATTTTACCCCTACTGCGAGCGACGCCGGTATAAAACCAGAAAAGTCGAGCCGCCAATTTGTTGGCCGCCAGCAGCGGTGGACACTTCCTGAGGCGGCCCCTAACCTCGCTGCATATTTTTGCTTTGCCCCGTACCAAATGACAACCGTCCTCCCCGAGTATTCTCTCGTGTGTCGAAGGAAAGGACTAAAAGGTTTTGCCTGCGGGAGGTGATCCTCGAGCAAGGTAGGCGGTTCGTTCTGCTTTCATTGTGCAATCGGAACACTGCTCCGTTGTATCGGTCTTCGTTTCCTCTCTTTCTCTACGCTGCCCGGACAGTTTTCTCCTCGTTTTACACGCGTCCGTTATCTGTGTACCATTGTCGTAGTTAGCCTTCGTGGGTCTCGGGTGGAAAACAGGAAAGTGTTGCGAGGGTGAGATTGTAGAAGGAATGAAGTTTGTTGGAATACTGAAGGATCTTTCGTGTTGCTTTTTTCCTAGTTGTTTAGTTCTGCTTGAATTTACCATCTACACTGCAAATTAATTCCTGCTTCTAAAGTTTCGTCCACCAACAAGCTTGTGATAACAATTTTTTACAAAAATCTTCAGTGTAGGTAATTTGAGTAAATTTAACTCGTGCAGTGTCATTTTTTACAGAAATCTGAAATTATCTCAACGATAATGAAATTCTGTTTCACGAGTATCGAGCAGGGCCCAACCCCGTGTACCAAGTAATTTCTGAGAGGAGTCTGAGAAAACGGTGGTCCTGCTTTCGGCAGGATCCTTGAACGGTGCTGCCATCAGGATGACCGACGGTCACCTGAGCAACGATCGCCCGGTTCGCCCACGCCTACCTGTTCACCGCGTCCTCGTGCATCTTCCCCGAGACAATGCGACGCGGACGCATGGTGTACGCAGGCAGCGATCGGCCGAAGAAGTGTGCGCACCTTGAGAACGGAGGGGGGCAATCTTAAGTGCGCTGCTTTACAAGATAAGAAATTAAGTACGAATACCCCTTAGTGACCAGCAACCACCTGGCGGGATAAGATAAGGTTCGCGCGTACGTAGCTGCATACCAGAGTATCGGTTCGACTGGTATTGAGGTAAAATGACACGTGGAAACGCGGGTTCCCTTTGCGACCGGTCCCTTCCTATCGATTTTAATGCGAGTACACGCGAGAGTGGCTCGTTATCCGACTCGGTGCGTTTGATAAAACGGGGGGAGGTACTAGATAAGGATATAGGAATATTGTTTTGGATAAGGTTTATTTAATTAGGTAGGCAAAAGGTTCGGGGAGAACGATTTTTTGATAAAAGATACGCTCCGGGTATATCGTTCGATTGTTGCGTGAGTGGGGAAGTTATTAGCGTTATGAAAATGAGTTGATAATTTAGAGTAGCTGGTAGTTTAAGGAAATTTAAGGGTTGCAGATAACGATATTGTAAATAAGGGGGAATGTAGAATTATGAAGGAAATAATTTTTTGAATATTTTTATCGTATAATGTAGGTAGTCATGGTTATGACGATTATACTTTGCAAAGGTGAAACGTGACGACTCGATCAAATCGAGGTTAAATCGTGCCATTGAAACTCATAATGGCTGCGGGGAGGGCAGAGCAGCTGTAAACAAATCGTAAAAAGAAGGCGGCAAACTGCGTACCCTCGTCTCGCTATTCAACGCTCGTAATAGTCTTGAACGCTGGGAGAGGCGCTTATAAAGTCGCTCTTCGTTTCGCTGACTGCTTCCTTTTTAATGTCGTCCACAATCGTTACAGTCGTGAAAGGTCGAATCGTTTCGGGAACGAGAATTTCTCTTTGGGAGCCTACGCCCTTAGCAATCGCGAGGGTTGCTGGCCACGAAAGAGCAACCATCGGGGAAACGCTCGTTTTACCAGGGATTAGGGTAAATGATATTCGCCAGTGGAATCGACAGTCTCTTGTTCGACTCTCGATAATGGTTCATTCCTTATCTTCTATGTCTTCTGCTAGAAACTGTTATTGAGCTTCTTGTTGAACATAAAATAGAAATGTAGAAGGATCGATAACATATTTTAGTCTATTGAACTGATGCATACAGGATCACGACTGTTATATTTCTTTATTAGCAGATGGATATATTCCCATATACCAGAGAAATGTCCTAAAAATGCCTTAAAAAACATCCATAAAATGTCTTAAAGACGTCCAAATTACGCTTATAAGACCTTCAGACAAATAATAGACATCTTTAAGACGTTGAGAAGTGTAAATCGTTAAGATGCTTTATGGCCATTTTTGAAAATCGTTAAGACGTACGTTGGCATATGTCTTTAAGACAGTCAAAGTATGTCATAAGATGTTCGAGCATAAGATGGACATAAAGTAGACGTCTTCAAGACGTGTTTTCAAGACGTTTAGCTAGAGAATATTCTTTCTGACAGAACCCAATAAGTATTTATAGCTTTCTCCTGACAAAGATAAAGAATTGAATACTTGTGATAGACCATAACTAATATTCAAACCTGAGTTCGAATTGTAATTAATTTTTTTACAGTCGAATCGATGAATAACATAATAAATCCCTCGTCTTTCTCACGTCAGGAGATCTCTCAAATTGAAGCAATTCGAGGGAAATTAATTTTCGATAGACTGCGTAACCGCATATACATCAGCGGCTATCCGCACGCATATCTGAGCGTCTTCAGCACGAAGAATGAAAGCTGAGGTGCACGCGTGACTGAAATATCTTATCCGCGGCTCTTTCTAAGCCAATATCAATAGAGCCCCGGTGTCGTGGTAGTAATGAAAGTTAAATATCAGCGGGCCCGTTGCTCGCGTCGAGCGGTCGAATCAATGTTTCATGGATATTCGTGCTACGAGCCCGCCTTCCAGGATTAATTAACTATATCGCTTTCGCGAGGAGTGCCGCGCCGGTAAACACCTGTCCTATGTTTTAAGCACGAATTGTAAATAACCGATTCCATTGTTTCAATATTGATAGGATGTTCTGCCCGCTGATCGAACGGACAAATTGAGTTCTGATGGTCTTCAACTCGAGAGCAATAGCGTAAAGTGCTGTTTCATATTCTCCATTCAATTGGCGAGGCATGTACGAAGATGTCGATACAGAGATTTATCTAAATATTGATAGCATATACTCATTAAAATAGAAAAGCAAGTGAAATTACCGCGAGCAGTCCATCGATAATTCACAATGAATAATATCTAGATTTGTATCGAGAATTGAATCGCTCCAGCAAATTATTACCTGGACCACCGAACATTGTCCCATACAGGGTTAAGAAAAGGGACATATTGGGCGCCGAATTACAATACAAAAGGCCGTTCAACATCTGCGAGTGCAGCACGATCATCGATACACGTTCACTGCGGACACAATATCGCCGGAGCACTATCACCGAGAACGAGACAGATGCTATGACCATATATTCGTCTCGCCGCTTCCAGAGTGTCCACGTCCACGTATAATCGACATCCCTTTCTTACGGGCCGATTAATCATCCATTTCCTGCACGTTGCTGCCACCACGCGTCAATGTATGCGGCCATAAACACCCCTCGACGTTGACAAACCCTGTATCAAAATATTTGTACACGCATTCGTCCGGCGTGAAACCACCGCGGACTCGCGTAGACCAGAGGCTCTACTCCTAAATCTCTGGCCGAGGCTGGCCAGGGCAGAAAAGGGGCCTTTGAGGCTCGATTATCTCGTAAAATACGCGCGACAGCCATAGTCCTTAGTTATTACCGGAAGCAATGGACAGCGGTGGAGAGGCAGGCGAAGCTGGGTCAGCTTACGGCAAGCGTGTGTGCATAGGAAAAGCCTGTGGGTGGGTAAACATACGTTAGTTACGTGACCGGTCTTTATCATGCGAGTCCTTTAAGACCCGGAGTAGGGGTACTCGATTCGAAATATAAATCGAGCTCGCTCCTTTCCGGTTACTCGTTAAGCCTATTACTGGCTCGATCCTTTGGCCTCTTCACGGGCCCATTCAGCGACACTGGCGCGAGTCGCGAGCATTCGTAATCCCCGTGCGTGTGTATTTACAAGCTACGAAAAGCTCCGCGCATAATACGGCCACAACGCTACTCGTTGGCCCACCGGGGCTGAGCATCGCTTTTCTCTTTTCTTGCTTGCCCCTTCGTTTCTTCTTTTGCTCCCCTCCCCTCTACCCCGTCTAGGTCCCCTGCGATGACCTATGGGCCTGGGGAGGGACGGGGGAGACACACGCGAGGAACGAAGCAGGTCCAGGTTCCGGGAATGGGAGGACTCTTTCTTCATTCAGGATCCAGGACGCGGCTACCTGTTCCTCCGCTCGGCGTCCCCTCCTCGTCCCCCGGCGCGTCCTCGCCGTGGTCATCAGTCATCCCGGATCGCTTTTCTCGTACATCACGCTGCGCTGAATCCTGGAACGAACCGTCCAGGAGGGCCCCATTATTCGTCATTACACGGTCACTCGTGAAAACACATTTCGAATGACTCCCTGCCCCGCCGGCCCCTTCTCCCCCGCCCCTATCTGTCTCTCCGCGTGTTTGGCCTCAGGAGGTGACTGCGCTCGTGTTTCACATTCACACGCGGCTATTCAGGCCCTTGCCTTTCGAGGAAGTTTCGGCCGGATTGCGGTGGGCCGACGCGTCAATATTTGGAATCCGCTTGTCTGCGGGATGATCGAGCGCTGATTCCGTGCGTCGCCCCTCGTGGGATAATGGATCTTGGTACGTTAGACTGGGACGAGATGTTGTTACATACTGAGGACGCTGTGTTCGGGAATTACACGAATTCAGCTGGTTACGGGCGTGAAGAGAAAGAGGTGCGAGGCTTTGTCAATAAATCTTGGTTTATTTGAAAACTGTTGGAACAGGAGGATTGATGAGGTCAGAGGGAGGACTAAGAGTCCAGCGGTTTCTACTGTTGTGGTAGCAGTTAGCGAGGGTAGATTATTGTGTGCCTGTAAATGTACCTATACTTTGACCTACTAAGCAGAAAGCATTGAGAATTGGAAGACGGCGTTTAAGTTGAATCGTTCGCTTTAAATATCCTAGAGGAAGGATGAGTCGAAATTTCCAATCGTATCATTCTGTAGTAATGTAACAGTATATTTGGTACTCAACGAAAAACTCAATAGAAAACAAATTTAACGAATCAGTTCAATTTAGTTTATCCCATTCAATTATCATGTAGTCGATGAAACACCCCAATTAGCATCGTTTAATTTTCCTTCAAATTGCTCCCTCATGTAGTGTACCATAGCACCCCTAGAAATAGACAAATTGAAAGGTTCATTGCTCTCATTCCACTTTAGTCCAACAATAGCTCTCGTTAACTTGGGCCACGTTCATCAGCATTCCGGTATCGACTTAATATCTCGATGGATTTAATGGAGAGGCTTCCTCGCATGATCCTTTTCATTTAGTCAACCCGCGTGCACCTTTGCCGCGACATTATACCGAGTAACGACTGTCGGGAGGATCTCGAGAGGTAATTGAAGCGCGGCAAGTTTCGACGCTGGTCGAGATAAGTTTTGGAATCGTAGGAGGCCAATGCCCAGTCTAATCACAAGTTGCCGCGGAGGGCACGCGTCGAGCTGATGGGTTCATTAGGCGTCGGGACGCCGGCCGCATCCAGATCTCACTTTTCTGGCGGTAATGGCGGCTCGTATCGTCGCTATCCCTCGCGGGATTGCTTCGACTTGTACGCGACCGGATTGCTTATCGCGTTTCACTCTGGCGTTCGAAGAATGGGGCAGGGAATTATTCCCACAAGGTGATCGAGACTGATTGGTTGGACGGTTGATTCGTGGACGCAGAGACGCTCTATGAAGCTAAATAGCAGGAGCTTGATGTAGGTAATCGCGTTCACGACAGAGAATTGGGAATGATAGTGATAAGACGTACCGTCGAAAGAAAATGAGTTAGGATCTGATGGAAGATGAGGCAAGTTTTTTGGTTTTGACTTGATATAAGTATAAAGTCGTTACCTTTTACGTGTATGTGATAAGTGATATTTTGTTTGATAGTGACACTGTTTTTCAATTTTTACATTTTGTATTTAACCAATAGTGCTGGGTTCGAACTCCACCAGTCTCAATTGTAGAGAAGGTATAGAATTAAACTAATGAGAAGCTAAATTCAGTTTCAAGAAGACAATGAATGCCAGCAGACGCTCAAAAAGCGAACGAATAGTTGGTTAGCTCTTAAGACTGTTAAATACGTCTGATAATGAATTATTTTCAGTTAATAGCCTCCCACGGGATCAGACGTTTCTATTGCGAGATATTCGACTACATCTCGATCGGTCGTTTCCCGAGCAAAGATTGACAAGCCGATAATTACTCTATTTTTCCTTTTAATTTATTTCATTATGGATGACTAGAGCAGTTTCGGGCACTCGTTATTCGCCGACTCGGCACCGTAATTGGGAAAACCATTAAATGCTCCCTCTTTCTCGCTCATTCTCCCGTTTCTCGTCGCCCTTTAAACTCCTTAATGAATTGAGCCTAACTGCGATTATACCATCTCGCTGGTAACGCCTCGCCTTTGAAGGGACGCGAACCCCCCGTGATTCGACGTTTAATTTCCTCGCGCCTCGTCCTCGTCTTCTTTTCACGGCTGTAAAGTACTCTCGGCGGCTGCTCGAGAATTTAGTAATATACCATCGCGCCCCTAAAAATATATCGCGGCTGTCAGACTGGATAAATAGCCAGGCAACTGATGCGTTCGAGCCGCTTCCCTCCCTTATCTGTTCCTCTTCCGTTGCAGCATCGATATTACCGAACAATTCTATTGTCTTTGCCGCTGCAGCATCTCCCACTACTTGCGCAATATTCGTTCAGTATATAAATATCCTCGAAATCACGATCGATCCCGATCACCGAGTGCTTGCAAAAAAATGTCTCGCGACTACTGCGATCCCACCCCATTCCCGCGACCAACGAATAGTCACACGGTGTGTGTTTATGCGACAGAGGAAGAGGAATCGGTGGAATAAAAACAGAGCGAACCGAACGAGACCGAAAAGGAATAAAATCAACTAAAATAGAAAACGAAGTTCCCGAGGGGGGCGAGCAGCGCGGAGAAGCGAAGGGGGTGGAAAAAAGGAGGAAAACGGTAGGAAACAAAGGTGTATGTACGGTCGGCAGTGCCGAAAATCGGTTGGACGATCGGGTCTGGTAACCGTCGGAGCGGCAATCGACGCCCTCGGCGGAATAAATAATTCGCTCGTATGCGCGGGGCTCGGGGTGGGAGTGAAGGGAGGGATGGCGCGGAGGGAGAACGAGCCTTCGCGTACTCTCATATACGTGTCCCGCACACAAGGGGGTCCCGTCGATGTGTAATACGTAGGTGAACGAACGTAGGGAACGTATAGCGATTTCATTGCCGGCGCAGAGTGGCGTTTGACCGACGTGTGATATGCAGCGACGAGCCGTGATGGAGGCGGCGCGGCGGTTCCAGCCGAGCAGGTGGTGCGCGGGGGTGGCGTGGGCAACGTGTGACGCCACCCAGCGTTACACCCTAACTCCCGTGGGCCGCGTCAGACCTCTCTTTTTCGTTCCCTGCCGGTCCTGGTTGCACCGTGCCAGCCGATTCCCTCATACCCATTCGGAATCCCTCTGCCGCTGGAGCGGCTCTCTCGTCGTTGCAGCAGCCCTTTCAAACGGCCGATGCAATATTCAGCGGCTCTTGGCAGTCGGCCGTGGGGGAGGCTCGCTGGGGTGGGCGACCAGGTCGCCTCTTCCCCCGCCCACCCCCTGGCCAGCTCTCTAACCGAAAAAAAAAGAGCCCCACGTGGCCGGAGCCTCCGACCGTCAAATTGGCGCCGCTGTCCATCAACCGGTGCGCGAGCAATCGCCTCTCTTTCGCTCTTTGCGCCTCTTCCTTTCCGTCTCGCTTCCCTCGGCCACGTCTCTCGCCTTTTTGCTCCTCTTTACCGCGTCGGCCATTCCACCACCGTCCATGCGAACTCTGAGTAGATAGCAACGGGGCGAGCGGGGTGCTTTGGGGAATCTTCTACATTTCGGTGACTTTTTCGAGATCCTCTTTTTTGGCTGTCCGGATACGAGGGAAAAGGGTTGGAAGGAGCGTTTGCGATGGTATTAGGGGTCGTTGAGTGAGGGTCTTCGGAAAAGATTGTATGTCTATACGATAGCTAGTTCAGATGTAATGTTAAAAGTATGAATAAGTATTTAAGCTTGAAAGACGACAGTGGTCAAATATTGAAATGCTAGTCTAGTAGATGTTTTCGGTAGAACAGGCTTATGTTGAGGTTAGAAATCATCGAAATCTAATTGACGTCGATAGAAACGAGGAAAACCGGAACTAACACTTCAACGGATACTCGCAACAAATTACTATCCAAGCAGAACCGCTGAAACCTATCTCGACGGGCAAATGATGTTTCGGAGCGGAACACGCGACGAACGATGTCCCGTCGCTCGACAGAGGCTCGCTGAAATTTTCGAAACAATATTCCGCGCCCGGTCGGAGATGATTACACGAGTAGAACAATGTCGAGGTTGGCAGGCTGCCAGCCGTTCTGTCTGCTCCGAATTCCCGGCGAGCAAAGTCAATTTTGTAACAACGCCAAGGCGTCGCCGACAAGGAAAGTGACGGGGCCCGCCCTCGCGGCGGCCGAGTAAGCATCCAGAGCTTCGACGACGACACCGTGGAACGACGAAATAAGAAGAGAGCAGAGCGTGGCCGCTCCTACAAAGCCGAGTAAGACTGCCGTCGCGTGTATATTACCACCTCAAGGAGACGAGGCTGAGGGACTCGGCGAAAGAGGGAAACCGTGATGGAAGAAAAAGAAGAGGGAGTACGGCGGAGGGAGCATAAAAGACTCGACACTCCGTTATAATAAAGTCCACCCTTGGAAGCCTTCCGCCTCGCCCTGCGTCTCGCCAACCCTCCTCCGCTCCGCTCTTGGCAGCAGCAGCATTACGCCATTCAACTTACTTTGTTCCTCAACTTTATTAATTTTTCCCTCGGTCTTGGGGGACCGACCCGCCCCCCACCAGCCCCTCGCCCACACTCCTCGGTTATATCGAGCACCTAGGTGGAGCGTTGGGGTCGGAACAGGAGGAGAAGAAGATCCGGGTTGGAAAGAGAAGAAGGGAGAAAGGGTGAAAGAAGGGAAGCTTGGGGAGAGAGAGGGAGGCTTTCTTGTGACGGGAAATTTAAAAATCTGTCTACGCGTTGTCGAACCACCCGAGGAAACTTTATTATTAGCGCCAACCTCCCCTGCCAGCCACCCTCTTCTTGGCAAAGGGTGGCGACGACGTCGACGACCAGGCTGTGGCGGTTCGACGAACTACACCACGAACGAAGATATTGCCTTTATAAACTCATTTGCAGCCGCGACCCGTCGCCGAACGGGGAAGTTTTGACCTTCCTGCGATTCCACGACCCCGTGACTCTTGGACAAGATTTGCACAGCCGGGTGACAACGTTCTGGTGATTGATGCGTCCCACGGACTAAAGACTCGCTGATGCCGAATAATTAGGGGGTGGCTCTTCGACACTTCGCCGGAGGTGTTGGCTTTTTTTACGCCAGCGTTTGCCGCTTCACCCCACTTCTAAACTTTACGAGGGCGAGTTTCAGGAAAATCGCGAGGATGGCGCACAATGGTGATTAAACGACCAACTTCCAATTTTTTCCCTTCTCTGTACTTAATAGCAGTGTAGTTGCTGAAAGATTCCATTTTATTCCACTCGGTGAGAATCAGTGAACTACCCTCGTTCACTCTTCAACCCCCCACCTTCTCTTCGAAATCTACAGCACCTTCGAAAACATTTTTGTTAACACTCTGTCAGCAAGTTGTCAACGATTGTCACGATCCCAGGAACACTGAGATTCACGAGAAAATCCAGATGGGTTTGGGACTCCTTAGACAGGGTTCTCGGATCCGCCACGAAAGCCACCCCCGGGATGGATCCAATTGTGACGACATTCGTGAACCGATTAGCTGTGGCCGCACATCCACGCGGGTTTTCTGCAACATAAATATTTACGACTCATTCAGAGGAAGCTAATATAAATGCGATTTGGGCGTTTGCTCTTTTTAGTTCACGTTCTAATCCGATTAGGCCCAGCCTTATACAATGCGTCGCGGCTGCTCGCGCCATTGTGCTCCCACCTCGTTCCCCTTAGCCCGAAGAAAAGCCTCCAACCCTCCCCGCACACGGGACTATACGGGACGTTCCCTTTCGGCCCCCCTTCTCGACTATTTTTGACCGGTGACGCGGATTTAGTCGCTTTACGACTACTCCATACACACCGAAACATAAGTCGACGCGTTGCTCCTTTCGTGAGACGCGATCGAGTCTGTCAACTGGGGATCGCGTTAGGACCGCTCATTGTTACCCCTGTACCCTCGGACGATTCGGTTCTGCAGCGAGGATTGGGGCATTCAGGGTCTCACTTTGATGAATTGCGAATGTAATCTGCAGAGAGAGATGGACAAGTGTCCAATATAATGCAATATGGAATTAAACGCAAATCATACCTGACACATGTAATGTTAGGTATGCATCTGGGATTGCGCTCATTTTAAAGGGTAGTTTGAGATAGCTACAAAGACGAAGAATTGCAATATTCTACTTCATCCAACTCGAGCGATAATCTTCTAAAATTTAAGAAATTTATTTTTTGCGATGCAGGAAAGGATGAAAATCAACCCCAGAACGAAAGAATTGTCAGTGAAGTACCAAGAGCTGGAAATTTGTGCGTCATAGTCAGAAGTCCAGTCGTTCCTTTTCCGTAAAGTGGCAGGAGTGGTTCCAAAAAGCAGGAACACGGGCATTCTCATTACACGAGCGCGGTTCTCTTCCAGTCTACGTCGGAGGAAGCGCGGGGGGACAGAGTGGCTAGGGAGAGGATACAGGGCGGTCGGTGTAAGCGACTCTCCACCCCATTGTCAGCCAGAGCCTTTTCAGAGACGCATTTGTTATCCTTTGAATGAGGAGCAAGCTATTATTTATTCCATTCTTATTTTTTGTCAGCCACCCGTTGTGTAGTAAATGGATATAAGTCAGCGCGGGCGAGCAGTGGCTCTGTCATTTTTATCGCCTCTCCCTGAATTAAGAAGGTGGAGCCGCGACTTCCTCCTCTTGTCGCCCCCCGACCCCTCTTCTCGGCCTCCTCTTGCGTTTCCTCTCTTACCACATACGTACGTGTACATGGGGTGGGACAGAGACAGGGAGAATCTAGCCTCTCGCTATCTCCTTTCCTCCTCGTTTCCACGATTTCCTCTTCGCCCTCTTCCTATCTCTCGACTAACCGACGAGCTGAATCGAGCAGGAGGACCGCCATATTTCTGCCTCGCCGGTAAGGGTACACTCTCCGCGTCATTGTTCCGATTGTGACCAGACCGAAACGAGCTGGGCGTTACTACTTTGCTGAACGCACGATTTATAGGATCGAGTTAGCTCGAGAGCAGTGAAGAGAGTTGCAAAACTGCTGGCTTGTCCGCTATCAGCCACCGTCGGCTACCATTTTTCTTTAACGTTCAGGAGACTGGGAACGGGTCAAGCTACGTCGAAACTCGATCGCCACGACCACGCAGGAATTTAAATCAAGTCGGTTTTAAACGTTGCTACTAGAGGAAAGGGGTCGTGAAGGCAAGGGTAAAAGGGCGATAGTAAGGTAAAATGAGGCTATAATAAGGTAGTTCTAGTTTTAGAGTAGAAGAACGTGCTTTGTGTCCTTTTTAACTTGTACTTGAAGGGTTTGGATCGGTGGCTCTTGATTCACACATATGCACGTAATATCTACATTGCTCAATATTTGATGGTTGCTTCATGCACATAGCTTGTTATACCTTCTATTCTGTCACTCTGTAACTTTTTCCGTTCAGTTTTTAATAAAGTTACCACGAAGTGTTAATAAATAACTAAATTTGCAAGATTTACTCCATGTCTGGTCTGTCTTTAGAATACAATAAAATATCCAATTAATACAAAAATTTTTCGTATAAAGGTCTCAGGTATCGACATTCTGAAATTTTCTCTGAAATTTGCATGAGACCACCTTTCAGACAGATGTCTGCCGAGGGAAGTTGGCTGGACGTTGACCATTGGAGTCTAGCCGGACCATCGTCTTACAGCGATCTTCACTTCGTGCCATCAATAATAGATCGCATCCGTCGCATCCAGGTCCGCGTTTAATGCGACTGCGTGTCCAAGTAGTGTTCCAGATATCGTCGACGGTCGGCTAAGCCTGCTTTTTCCCTCGAAGACCACCCCTTCGAGTCAGATCCCATGTCCAAACGCGATAGTTGCGCTTCCAGACGCTGATATCGCACCGGGGGATCCAATAACATATTTGACGGTCGATGGAGGGTCCGTGAAATCGGATTGACCAGTGTCCATATTGGCTTTCCTCTTTCTTGACCCGATACCCTCTTTCCCGTGGTCGACCCTCTGAAGATTATCGTGCTAGACAGACGTTCTTTGACCGTAGCGAGAAACATGGAGTCGATAGTCTCGAAAGGGGTGAAATTTAGTTCCAAATCATTTTTCTTTCAACTTTTTTACTGGGTATTAAAAGAATCAAGTACGAACTTATTTTTCTTTGTCTTAAATATAAATAGGTTATGTATGTTACTCATACAAAACTTGATGAAGACCAGAGTAAATATTAGGTCCAGGTACGTAATTATTTTATAAATAATGTGGTTAACCTTCAACAACGAATCAAAAATCAAATATAAAGCATTCACGAACGCAGAAACCCTATCATCCTATTCAAACATTTTCCCTGAAGTTGCGAGAGCTGAAAACCCGGGGAGGGACACGCGCGGACCGGTCTGAGAATCCCCCTGTAAACTCGGGACAAGAGCCACTTAAACAAACCCAATTTATTCGCGGCGTTCGTGCTGGAAACAACCCTCGGGATCTCGCGCAGAGCGACTATGTCTTTAAGTGGCAACTCGATCGTCTAAACGACGAAAAGATATTCTCCTTCGGTTAACTACGCCTGTCGTTGTAACGAAAAGAGATGGCCAGCGAGAAAGGGGGTGGCCAGAACGGGAAGAACAAAGGAGAAAGGGCGGAAAGATAGAAGGGGGAGGGGAACGAGCGAACGAGTCCGGGATTAGCCAGTGGTAATAACCGTCTCCGCGGTTTCGAAAGCTCGCCAACCAGCAGCCACAAGCTCGTCTCTTTCACGAGGAACGAGGCGAGGGAAAGAGGAACGCTGCGGGAGAAAGTGGCGAAAGCAGGGGGAGGAGGCGAACGAGCGAGAGCGAGCGCGAAGGGTAGGTTCACGGGGATGATTTTACGCGGCGAGGCAGAAACGCGGGCCTACACGGCAGTCGGTGGCCGTGTCGGTAGGCGGTCTGAGGCAATCCTGTTGATTAAAAGGTGGGGCATCGACCCAAATAAACTCACCATTAAACCAGATGAGTCTCCGCGCGATCGCGCTTCAACCCTGTTCTACGTTTCCACAAATGTCCGTGTGCGTGAAGTCGCTGCCTCAGCCTGTGTACGTGCGGAGGTAGGGGATGAGGGCTGCTTGTATCCGCGGTGGCGACGTATTTGTACGTATGTATACGCACTGTGCACCACCCTGTTTCGACCTACCACCCCGTTTTTCCCTTCCACCGTGCCCAGCCACGGGCGCAAAGGAGAACCGAAGAGGGGTGGCGCCCGCCACCCGCCATCCGCGAGGAGGGGAGAATAAATTGATTTCGTTGACTCAACCAGCCGTAACGCCCCCTCAGCATGATATCAACCCTAAGCCTCGGTTATCTTTATTTAAGCTTTACGAGAGTCTACGCCGGCGAATCGGGGGAAGCTTCTCCGAGGATTCTTCCCTCTTGCTTCATCCTCGCACCCCCGTTCGTGGTTTATAAGCGGACGTGTAGGGCGAGGAGTAGGAAAATGTCGCTTGGACTCCTTCGTGGCTGTCTTTGATGCCATTACGCCGCGTTTTCACGTGCTCTACTTTCTACGAACTTTCTGATAGCAAAGTGCAGTACAGACTTTATACAATCTTATGTTGAATCGTTGCATATGTAGGTATTTCTTGTTTCGCAGAGGATAATTTAGATAGTGTAGTCTAAAACTTGAATAAGATGATGTTTTTTGCGAATCTATAGAAAGGTATAGGTAGGTATTATGTTCTGTATAAAACTGAAAAGAATTCTTTTGGAAGGAGTGCACGTCTTATATTGGTCCCAATAGAATCTCCTTTTTATAGCTAACTTCTTGTTAAATTAGATACGTCAGCGTATTCTTACCTTTTAATAATCAAAGGTATACATATGTATAGGTATATGTATATGATAAGGTATACTTACGAGATAAGAAATTCGTCACGAATTTGTATCAAGAACTATCATACTTACCTACACAGATAAGTCCATGCGGAATCAGTAAAATGTATCCCTCTTACACTTATACCGTCTCGCATAATTTCTTACCAGCTCGGCACGATAGATATAGTTTCATACATATATCATCTCATTTTTACTCATTCAATGACTTCAAGTTTTCTCAAACTTTCTTCTTTTTTTGCCATTGAAATATGGATCGAAACTTTCCCAACACTAAAATAGTCAATGAATAATTCTACTGCTAATCTCTAACGATCCATCGAAACGCATCAACGAAGAGAGACTCGGTCTGGAATCCCAACAGAGTGCCCTCTCACCTTCTTCAACTGGAATCATTAAGCTCGTCAGCATCACGGACCCGATTCACTATCTACGGCAACTCTCTCGTCAACGCTCTCTCGTCAACGCGATAAGCGATCCTTTGGTACCCGAATCGAGAACACAGAATTCCAGGGCTGGCATTTGCTAATGAGTTTCCCACTCAATGGGCGGACCGCGATACGTGAAATGTCGCTGTACACACCTGGTGGATGTAACGCGTGGGTACCGATGACACCTCGCGGCGTAAGTATGCTGATGGGTTATCAGCACTTGCCGTACACGCCCGTTACCACTGTATTCAGGTATTACATCTAGTAGACGAGTGTTCCGCGGGCTTATACAGTCTCCCTCGCCCCCTCGCAAATCCTGGGCGACGTCCCTTCGCCCTCATCCAGCTCTCTCCTCTCCGCGATGACTCGCTCGCAGCCGCTCTACACCGCTTCGAACATAGGTTCAATTAATCGCGACCTGGACGGTCGTTTACCGTAATCCACCGCCTACTTATCGACCACTCGTTTCCTCGACGACTGTCCACGTGCAAGGCTTCTCCTTTCGTCGCCTCGAAATCTTCGCGACTCTCCGTTTCTTTGGGATTAGCCCCGTTGGGGGATTCAGCTCAGTTCGCGCTGCAGGAGGATACAGTTAGAATGGGAATGGCCCTTAATGCGGCTTGGATTGGATCTTTTTTCGAGTCGTAGTTGTTTAACCGTTTGCGGCGCTCGAGTGGATGTACAGTTCAGAATAGCAGAGTCAGTATTTTAAAAGTAGCTAGTTTTGGTGTGATAGGTGATTGTGGGTTGAGACGCTGGAAATATTGAAACCTGTTACAATTCTGTATTCTTTGAACCTTGTCAAGCGTCGTTTTAGCTTCAACTCTTTCCCATGAACATCACGCAAACTACCCATTCGATGCACTCGCGTGAAGTCTGAAACGAATGATAGAACGCATCTTGAAGTGTCATTGGGAACAAATGACATTGAGGCGTGCTCGCGAATATAATGAAACTATGCATACTCGCTCGACACCGGGACGGTATTATAATAACCCAGAGCGAGTCATTTCTCAGAGTGTCAACTGCATTGAATCGATGGACGGTCGGTCGTGTCCAGGGAAGAGCGACGTCGCGTCTAACATCCCCGAGGGTGTCGTGATCCCCGAGCAGGGGGGTGGGTACTCTGTGCAGCTTCATCAATAGATATTAAAGGATTTGCATGAAGTATTATTATCGTTATTGCGAACGTATCTGATGGAACGGTGAAGGGCGTCGAGCGAAACGATAATTTTATTCGACATCCCGATCCGCTTGTCGGCTTTCTACTAGCCGAGAGTGCGATTCCGTGTTGCTCTCGGCTAATTTTCGCGATATTTAATTGTCGTAATATTATGATTGATTCGACGATTCATCTGCAACCACTCGTTTCCCTATCTCGTCGACGATCATTTTGCTGTAAGAATCAGAAGAGACCATTGTCGATAGACCAAATACTATCGAATCGATCGTAGTATTATTCCTACGTTTAATTTTGTAGGCACTAATAGCCCTGACCTCATTGTCAAATAACTTTACTGGTACTATGCAAAAATTACACAAGACTATTAAATAGATTCCTATTTTAATTTGCAAAACAGGTTTGTGTTTCTAACTTAATAAATCACTATTTCAAGAAACGCTTTTAGTGGAATCTACTAGTAGAGCAATTGGAGCAGTATCCGTCGAGTGCAGGAGGTGTTGCCACAGTTAAGGCAATAAATATTACGCTACTTTGAACGCGATACACCAGTTTCCCCATTGACTCCCTCGCTTGCTATCGCGAATTAATTAAACCTGAATGCAGTAATTCCGTCAACGAGGTTCTTACGATTGTGGGCGGCATTTTTACCAGATTTTAATACGAGCACAGCATTATAGGCGACTCGGATGAATGACATTAAATTATATGGGGTGCTGTAGAGTAAGCAACGAGAAGGGGGTCGCGAATAGCAAGCCACATCTGTGGCCCCGCGGAGGGTGTAACTGTTATAAGGGACGAGGGCGCCGACTCGCTATCATCCCTCTCTCTTTCTCTTCACCTCCAGTCCCCGTCGTTCGCCTTCTCTTCACTCTACTCAGCGCTAACTTTATTGCGTGGCAATTTGCTTATTAACTCGCAGTTAGTCTCGGCTGCGCGTCGATTAATTAATACGCGCAGAGTCGCCAGATGGAGACACGCCCAGAATCCACCCTCGACACTGGCACGGGCGAGATTGCGCTTACTGTTGCCCTTAAAGATTTGCCAGCTAGTTAACTGGATCACTGGACCGCTCTACAGATTGTTTCTCCAACAGTTTAGCGAGGACTACCTTCGCTGGACAATGTTAAACTTGTGAAGGTGTTTTGCGATCACTGTTAACTAGGAAGAGCTTCATTCAATTTCTCTAACAGAAGTGTCCTAAAATTATCTAGTATCTGATACATAGTATCGTCCAATAGACTGCACTATTATCTATCTTTATGCCAGTTTTCAACAGTCAAAAAGTAAAAAATAATTTTTTTAAATCTCCCAAAAGTAATGGAGTCCTATTTTTGCAAGCAATTCGAGCGTCAATATTTGCTCGTGGGGAAAGGTTGACGGTTACTCGTACAAGTCTTCCATCATTACGGGCGATTCCGAGCAATTCCCTGTCACCCTTGTCTTTACCTGTGCTCGGTCGACCGACGATTCATGTATACGCGGCCTCGCAGTTAACATTGAGCCGCGTAAACGCGTCGGGAGCAAACATTTGAGCAGGTTCCTTCGTGGGCAAACTTGAACGCGTTGGAGAATACGCTCGGCGAGCACACAACCGCTACCGGAGGATGCTTTGACGTTACCATTCCGCTGAAGGATCGATCGCGTGGCTAATTTGTCGTCTGAGGTGCGCGTGTACCTTGTCGAAAAACTACTTTGCGCGATTGGCGTTTCAGAAGCTGTTACTGAAGGATTCGTTTAATTCTGGTTGAGTACGAGGGAGATTTTCGTTGATGTATAAGTCTTGGAATTGGACCAAAGATAACGTTTAGATTAGGGTAGTTTGGAAAACCCAATTGATGAAAAACTCTTTTGGGTACCTACATTTATTTTTTAGTTGTAAAATATTTTATAACTGTGGTAGATACTTATTTCTCAAACTAGTGCGCAATATGCAACCCTATAAAAAATACTGTTGTATAAAATTCGTTATAGTTTCAACTTTTATTCTACTATACACGTCAATGAAATAACGAAAGGAGTGAATAAATGGTGCAAGATATGATCGGCCGTCCACGATTCCGTGAAACTGTGCAAACTACACTGAGCAACGATAAAATTCCCAGAGAATCGTTGGATCCGTTGTCGAGGCAGAAGACAATAATATTTGATCGCTGCAGAGGCTCGATACGCTTTGCAGCACGCGTATCGCCGAGACAGGATTTCATTTCACGAGGAACCACCCTCGTTGGCCGTCGCGGCGCTTCTACAGGCGCGTAGCCGCGCGCGTGTACGCGGAGATACAGGGAACAAGCGGCGAAGAGTCAAGGAGAGAAATCATATTGACCCCGAGCCATATACCTACGCCTCGGTCGACGGCTACGAATCAATAAAGATTTCCCATCGCGAGCTTCCAGTCGAATGGGAGAATATTTCAAACATCCGGCCCGACCCTCGCGTATCTTGCCGCCCCCCTTTCGATCAACGCCCTCCACTTATTCGCACTTTTATTATCTCAGCGCGAGAAACATTTTTTATCGACTGCCCCCGCGCCACCAAGCTCGGACACGGCCTGCAAACTTTTCCTCCCTTTTACCCTACAAGCATCCTACGACCCGACCCGCACCCCCTCACCCTCTTCTTTTTCCCTGTCCACGTCCCTTTTTCAGTTGCTCCTTCGCTGCCACCGCCTGGGACATTCTCCCCTGACACGTTGCACGGACATGAATACATAAAGGCTAGTTTATATCCACGAAGAATATTCGGGAATTCTGTTTCCGAGGCATTTTAAAGTGTTCAAGCCTTTGGGAAGGATTCTCTCTGAAATATGTTTGAAATCTTTGAAGTTAATATCCTTCCTTTAAAATTACACAAACTTTTTTCTTAGCTGTATCCTATTATCGTATCGGAATTTAATAAGAAACAGAACAATGCAGAGCCATTTTCGCGGCTTTTAAACCGCCTTAATATCTGTCAGCGTTTCAAGCAGGATATCGACGTAAAATAATCGCCTTCGTTACAGAGTTTCGGTCTGAAGCCGATAATGTAACAGACAGCTAAAAATGCATCCCTTGGAAAATGTAATGTAATCGCAGTTAGCGGCGGATACTACTTGGGGCTTGTGGAAATCTGATTTCAGCCCGCGTGTTCCGATCTCCATTAAGGTAACTTCGGCCTGAGTAAAAAAATTCTGTCCATCGAGGCGAGCCACGAGAAGTAATTAGCGTGTATTAACGTGGAATATGCGAATAGCGTATCTGACGGTCGTAGGACGTCGTAATACATTCAGAACTGGTCAGTTTTTGAGAAAACCTATTCATCTGTCTCCGTTCTCAATGCGGTTCATTTGTCGTGTTTTATTGAAGCGATATAAGATAAAAATGACGAGATCTCCATCTCAGCGACAAATGCAAATTATCGTGCGAGTCAGTCATTATACAGTTTCATATCACCTCTATGCTTATTTGAAACTGGAAACTTTTAGAAGTTTCGAAAATTGTGGGCCACTTAAGGTTTCTTTAAAATTTTGAAAATTTTGAAAATGTTTTGATATTACATACAGAATTTAAAGTTATAGCTTTGCGGTCCCAATAGTCAATTAAGCTATTACCTATATACCTATATGTAGGTATATGTGAAGTACACATATTATTGTATGAAAACTTCAAATTTTCAAATCTTTAAAAAATTTGAAATTTCAGAGTGATAGTCGAAGTAGGTCAAAGTTCAAAGGAATTGCAAGTAGTTCCATAGCTGGTTCAGTCAGGCGATATTTTCGCAATATTATCGGGTCGGATATTATCGAAAATAAACTTCGGACGATTAATTTTTATCCAGAACTGAAAACGAAAAACGGCACGATTCAATTACGCAGTGGAACGTGTGCCAATTTGCCGCGGGCATAAATAAGAGTGCAGCGAGACGAAAATATCAATGTCCGATGAATTGGCAACTGGAGACAATATTGAAGACGTGTACCCGGAATCGCAAACAAACCTCGACGACGTATTTTTGGGCACGATACGAGAGCTCATTATGCAAAAGCGATTGAAGATGAAATGCACATCTCTCCCCGGAATGAAAAAGCTGTTTTTCCTTATATCTTGCATGTTTAAATACAGTTTGTCTCGAAGGAAAAGGTATAATTGTATTTCCTGCACGCGACGCCGATAATCGAGTCGTTTTCAATTCCCCTGACCATCTATTTGCTCCGGGCAGAAAAATATTCTCGGATATTCAGAAGTTCGTGGAATATAATTAACCGTCTAGCTCGAAGCTCAAATATAAATGCGATTGCTTCTGCTGTCAAGTTTTTCTACTTGCTTCTCGTGGAGAGAGGCAATCTATCAAAATTATATCAATTTAACGAGAGATATTTACGTAATGTGATGAAGCTTCAAAATAAAACCTTCAAGTGCCTATTGGTGGGTATCTTTCACTATGCTATCGTTTGATAACATTAAAAATACAGTAGGACAAATTATTTGAGACTAACCGAAGTTACGCAGCAGATATCCGCGTCGTGAAAAATCTTCCCGCTCGAGGGGTTAATATTATCTAACCGAACGATCCAAACACGAGAACACTTCGACGAGATAGCGTCCGATGATATTCGTGGAGCAGTAATTGAATGCTCTCCACGCGTTGAAAGAGGGTGACCCGTCTCCTCGGGATTATGGTTCGTTCCACGAGGCCCAGCGAGCATTCGGGGGAAGAGAGAGCGAGTTAAGGGATGACGTCGAAGCCAGGGCCTCCAGGAGGATACCCAGGGGATGCTCGAGACATTTGTCAACGAGACGAGCGGTGAGTGGACCGGACCTCCACCGTACCACGGATCGTACGTGTATCCCGTCGAGACCACGACCAGCAGACCTGACCTCCCTCTCTGTCTCCCTCTCTCGGGTCAGGCAATATTAAACCGCATACGTCTTCGGCGTCTGATCAAAGGACCGACCTCTCGTGGACGTTTCTCTCTCCCTCTTTGTCTCTCGTTTCGTTCCTGGAGCAGAGGACGCGACTCCCACGTAGCCGACGGGGTAATCCAAGCGACGGCGAGGAGCACGATAACGCGGCCTCACGTTCGCCAAGATTGATCCCCGTCCCTGATGGAAACATATTGTCCTCGGCTGCTCTTCGCCGAGCATGGATGCATTTTTTATCGTTTGCACAGGACCAGACGCTGATGGGTTTGTCTGCTCATGGCCTCGTGATTATTGGTGCCCACTATTTGGTAATATGTACCTCTGAGGGAAGTGAATTAGAAACGTTAGAATCAATGAAGGAACGAAAGTACTTTTAGTTAGAAAGATTTACGTACTTACTCAAGTTTTTTAGAGCCCTAATATTGGATGGCCATTTGTCTACTGATTCTGATCTGAATCACTGAGTGATAACTACAGATATTCACATATGCACTCATACAGTCATACCCGCTTTCTGTGTCCGTACGAAATTCGACGACGTCCACTTAGTCATCCTGTAACTAAGCGCTTTGGTCATCTTCATCCCTCTAAAATTCGAGTGTATAAAACCCATAGAAACTTGTAAACCAAAAAATTCATACTTGAGTCGTTACTCTGAACTCTGAAGCCACATTATAAATTCTGTTGAGCCGATTGTTGGAACCGCGTTAACTTAAATGTAATAATAAAATATTCCTTATAAATATTGAGTTTTCGTTACTCAGACATCCAATACTAAAGAAACTGTATGAAACTTTGAAACTATTACATGATTCAGTCTACTTGAACGAAAATACTGTTGTTCTCGATGAGCCCTTCTCTTATTATTTATCAATATTCTGATAAATTATTAGGCCACATTATCCCCTCTTCGATTTTCTTGCGTATGATTCTTTGCGACAAAATAGCCCAACTAGGGCGTGAAATCACACAGTGGGATTGCCCGGTCGCAGCGACGGGAATAGATTAAGGCAGGCGCCGTTTCCCCGTCGCCGTTATTGTAAATTAACATCGTTACAACTCGCACATTAATTAACCGGCTCGGCCGGCGTGTTTGCGTTTGTAAACTCGGCCGAGTGAGAGACTCGGGTCGCGGGTCAATATTATTACGAAGACAAACGTACCGACGCTATCTACCATCGAGAGCTTCCTGCCAGCCTTTGCCCCTTGATACCCTGCCCCTGTCTTTGGGGAATATTCATCAGGATGAGAAGTTCTGGGAGTCGGGGGATGTACCTCGATGACTTTATTTTTCGTGTGTCAAGGCACACGAACCCGAGTGCTTGTTCGAACGACTTTCGCTCTCATTTGGGCTTGCCTATCTTAATTTCGGTGTAGCCGACTCTGTAGGGTGTGTGTTATTAAAATGTACGTAATTGGAGAGCTTGTGTTCGGGGGAAATCTAAGTGGGGGACAGATATTGGGTAAACATGGAGACCCCTTTGAATTACACTGTAATTAATCTGTTTTTTCTCTTTTTGTATAGAGGGGTGCCTACTTTATAGTCTTCTTTAAAATGTAGTAGGTTCATGTCGGAATTGATACTGATTTTAAATCCAACTGCATATCACACACTAAGGGAACACATCAAATTATAGATAATACTGTTCCTCTGATCTTTTAATTTATTTTGTAGAATCAGCTGCTCCGAACTGTAAGCAGTTTTCCTCAATACTACGCATAATTTGACGAGGTTCCTGTTTCACCTCAATTGTATGCTCCCAGTTTCTATCTTCCCTCTTTTCAAACCTCAGTATTTTGCACCCTAAATTAATTTCAAAATCTCGATCCCCTTTATCTTCTGATACCCATACAAATAGAACATATCGTTAGAAATCACAGCCATAATTTAAATGTTGAACGCCCATCAACGTTATCGTTTTTCGGTTCGCCGAATATCCTCCCGCAGGACCTACTCGTTTCTTTTGATCTCGTATAGGCAGGGTCATGAGGCACAACTCACGGGAGGAGCGCGTGGATAGGGACGCGAGGAGAACGCAGAGTACAGGCGGATCGAGGTAAAAAAGGGAGCACGGGGTGAGTCGCAGGATACGCGGATAACAGCGTTCGCTCGGTTACGGTGGGGGTGTGTCCAGGACAAGGAACGGGCGGGTTCGGAATCGCGCTGCTGAGCTGGCTGACTCGCATCGTTCGCCAACATTGTTCCCCTTTATTTGATTACGGGGCATTCGTATACACGATTCCACCGCGCGGCTTCTTCTTTCCGTTCCATTGATCCGCGTTAGAGCTCCAGTCAGAACTATCGAACCCACAAGTAAACCTTGACTGTTCTTTATCACTGAGAACGCGTGAATTAATTTTGTCAACTAGTTACTATCAAGAATTTCATAGTTACGGATGTAAAAAAAATGGATTCAAATTGAAGAGTGATTAAAGATTTTCCATGGAATTTGTATTTAAAGAATTATCATTACATAGACCGCTGATACAAAATTTAGAATAATTTTGTGAAGTAAAGGAAGAAAGGTAAGGTAAATGTCTTAGTAGTCAACCAGGTCTCGATACCTAAACTCTAACGCTAATTTTATTTAATTTTAAGCTTAAATTCTAATACAAAACTCATAGTCCTAATAAAAAAAATATTTTCATAAAGTAGTAGGTATTTAGTCATTGGGACACAATTCAAGTGTCGGAATATGCATTTTTTGGTTGTCCATTTACTGAGACAAAATATTTTAAACATCCAGGTATTGGGACATTTACCTTACCTTATGGGAACTTGTGTTCATTTTATAAATTACCCGTACATATTGAAATAAAGGACATTACTGTCATCGTTAACAATATAATTTATGGATAAAAAAAAGGTTCGATTGTAATAAAGAGTGACAAGTGATTTAAACCATTTCGTACCAAAAAACACATTCACGGATTCCGTTGATCGGGTGCTATATCCCCGACCATTTCTCGTATCCTGTTCGCGATGTAAGCAGAGTCGACAGAATATCCTTTCGCTTTATATAAATGGAGCGTTGTAAGCATGCCCCGCAGGAGCAGGTCGGATTCGCACGGCTAACAGATGAAGCATTAGCTGCCGTAATGGCTCCATTTCCCTGGAGGAAGCGAAGGAGACAGACAGAGAGAGGGAGAGGACGAACAACGGCGTGGACGAGTCAAAGAGAAACAGCGAGCAGCAGGAAGGGCGATGGGGTAGGGCGAGAGGAAGGGGCCAGGACGAAAATATTTCTACAAATCATTACTTTTAATTTGCTCGTCCCTTTTATCAAGACAAATGTGCGCGGCCGCTGCGAGGGCAACAATCGAACGGGTTCACACGTACACGCCTCGCGGGGCTGTGTGCGACTGGAACTCTTGCACTCGTTTCCGTTCGCGTTCTCCCCGTGGCCTCCCCGTTCGTGCTCGAAACTGCTTTAAATTCGCGCGAAACACGCACACGGGGACGAGGGAGTGTGGCGCGACGCGTGTGCGACGACAATGGAGCCTCGAGGATAAGCGAAACGGTTCCAGCTGGCTTCTCCGCGGGGCGCCACCACCACCAGCACCGTGTGCCGTTGCCAGCGACGGAGGACAGGATTCGGTGCCATCCTCGGGGCATCGAGTATCGGGGCCATCGGCAGGAACGCCAGCGAGAGGGACAAAGAGCGAGGATCACGGCGGTGGGTCGGCACCGTGGGCTCTCTCTCCCCCGTGGCCAGGGCGAAGGCAACAACAATAATTTTTCATAGGCAGAAAAGAAAAGGGAGGATGCCATTCATTAGCCCCGGCTCGGTTGGTTCGCACGTTGTTGGTGCCGCTGGCTGTGACACCTCAATAACCCAGACCAAACAGCCTGCACCGTCCATGGTTACCTTGTGTGTTACGCGTTCCTACGTTCGGCTACACGACACGACACCGACGAGTTTACATGTGCGGACGTGGTGGTACCGTCGTACCTCGTATATAACAGATATATCTGCTCCCCAGCCATTGTGCTCCTTTACTGATATTTCTGTTATTGCTGGATTAAATGCGCGCCATGCATCCCCGTCGTGCATTATTCCGCTACGCGTACCAGTCTCCTCTCTATGCTTTTTCGATCCTCACCATTCCTCGCTTCCTTCCTCTACCTATCCTACCCCTCCGATTAATGCTACGTGTTCACGTTGATCAGACCTTTTATGCCTGGCATATCTGATTTCTGACTCGGTAACGATCTTGTAACAGTCCTCTATGGAACTTTGTCTACGTTCTATGTTCGAAAATGAACTGATGAATAACATCCAATAGATGATTGGAACATTGAAATTCCACAAACGGTTAATAAGAAGTCATAAGGGCTTCAATGTTAAAGTGCCTTCAAACAACTCTAGTGAGATCTTAACTTTTGTGACCTAGTTATTGTTAGGAGGGCATCAAGGTTAAAGTTTCAGCTTCTCTTATTTCTTATTTCTCGACAATGCCTCGGACTGGACTCAAGCACTGGAGCTTGTGTAGAAAGGCACCAGAGTCAGTCTCTCTGATCTCCACTTCTGAAACTTTAACTGTCGTGATCGTTAGATAATACCACTATAATCACTCTTCCTATTATCACCTTCACCCCTCAGTTTCCATCTGTATTTAAAACTAAGAAACCAGTGTGTACTTTGTCCTCTCTCCCATTCCCCATAAATTAGACTCTTTCCCTACTTCCCACCCTTTCGTCCACGTTTGATCTATTGCCAGTATAATACAGCAAACGCTTCTGCAGAACAGAGGGGGTAATTACGAAAGGTCAGCCGCGCATTACCGTCGCCCCCAGTCGATAGGGTTTCTCGGTCGGTCGAGTGTGCGGATACAAACGTTTGTTTCGCAAAACATCTTGGTCGTAGGAGCGTTGGTGCGGCACAAACCGCGGGGCAGAGTACACGCTGGACTTGCAGCGTGTATGCAGCAGAAGGGGGTGTCGAGGAAAGGAGAGAAATGGGGAGAGAGTGAGAGAGAGCTAGAGGGAGGGGGGAAGAGAGGTGGGGCTGAGAACCAGGGTAACCAAACAGGGTATAAGTCACGGACACCCCGTGGTGTACCATCCGGTAACTCGACACCGTCGTTTGTACTCCGGTGTGGTATAGGAGTGCCTGGCAGCGGCAGCACGGACGCACAAAAACACACGTATGAATACGTACGACAATAGCAAGTCCTACAGAGAACTGTTGGTGGAGATGGGATTCCCTCTCTTTCACGGCCTCCCTGCCATCAGATAGATCTGTCCGTGCCGGTGTGACATTAGATACCATTTAAGGATTAATATAGCCATAAATAAGGCTGACTCTCGCCCTGACCGTCTCTTTCTGACTGCTGCCAGGGCAGCACAATGAGCGAGCTGCAGCCACCAACGAATCCCTTTCTTTCCACTGATTCTTTTTCGGACGGTGGCTCCATATCTTGCGACAGGGAGGGAATAGATTTTCTGGCATTCCAGTGAATGTTGGAACCGTTCAAGAGTTTGCAAGATTCATTAATATAAACACTGCAAAATAATAAAGTAGAGTAATGCTTCATATAGATTGATACAGACTGGGATACAATTGATGAAAATTTTATACATCAACTGTCTTCTTATCGATTAGATAGAAAAAGATTTGTTGTTGCTACTATGTGTTTTTAGCGGTTGTATTCCAGTTTTTGTCGGATGTAGAATTCGTAGAAACAACAGATTGTCAGATCAATTCTCAGTTCGTCATCGACATTCTTGTAAAGAAAGCACTAACGACCGAAAGAAAAGCTCATGTCTGTAGACTATGGCGTTATCCCAGCCGCCAGTTATTTCCACGGGATGCAAAACATTGGTTTATCGTTGTCGAAGACCATGCTCCTCTCGATTCCGTAAAAACGGTCGACGCCTAAACGAGCACCGTCGAATATAATATTCACAGTTTGTCAGAACAGGAAGGCGCTGGCGTTTAACACGCCGATATAATATAATATAAGAAAAGGCGAGTCGCAGAGTCGCAAGCGCATAAAACACAGCTGCCGCCGCGCAATCAACAGCTATACGCCGCGACTTGCAAACAGGAGGGAGAGTCTCTTTCTCTTTCCTCCATTTTCCGCCTCCTTCTTCGTCCTCGTTCGCCTCCTCCAGCCACCGGGTTATATATTCCTAGAAGCGAATAATTTCATTCATACAAACGGCCTGTATGCTCCGGGTGGCACGACTGCTATTGTTACTACCGAATAACTAGCGACCGTACCACCCTTCGCGCGCGCCTCGCTATATTTGCGACTACATTACATCTGCGCGAACGTAAAATTCGCCCGAGCGCGTCGACTGACTCTTGCCACTCGAATTTTCTCCTTGCCGAGATTTCGGGGTGGTTCGAGTTCGTGGCAAGTGAAGATTGAAGTGGAACTGGTGGAAGTTGCAGCAGAAGGTAGAAGCTTCACGTTACATATTTTCTGGTACATGAAAAGTATTACAGTGGTGGGCTCAAAATACATTAAGGAATGGAAGAAAGGAAACATCTTCTGTATTATGTTAAATCGCTACCTATAGAATTACGTACACAAGGAAAATTAGGAATAGCAACTAAGAATAGAATTAGCTACAAATATTTACCTAGTTATGCCTTGAAAGGTGTATACAACGAACACGTTTCGAGATTTGATAGACATTGTTCCAAACTTCCCCGACACTTCACTTCTCAGACTATTTTCTGCACCATGTTCAGTTTCATTATATATTCCAAGTAAAGAACCATTTCTTTCGCAAATACTGTTCCATGTTAATGAATCGCTCGATATTTATTGCATCGAACCTTCCTCTGAAAAACATGCAAACACGGCAGTCCATGGAAAGCGATTGCCACAAGAAGCCAGATCCTGCGATTAGTATGGAAGCAGTTCGATCCAGAATAGACTGAGATCCTGTTGCGTAGTCGCTGGATTTGTACCGATCGTTTCATTTGCTCGAACAAACTGCCCTGGTCAGGCGCAGGGACACGCTGCGGAGCGAGCAGGGGGAATCTAGCTCGGCGTTCTAACGAAGTCGTTTTTAGGCAGCGACCGAACAACTTTTTAGAACGACACGATCTCCCGGACAAGTATGGGAGTTTGTCGAGGCGTCCCTGACAGCGCGATATCGCCGACGTACAATTTTCTCCGCGCTAAAGAATCTCCTCGGTGGATCCGCGGGGACGACGGGCGTCAACCTAGATTCCGCGAGCGAGCCGAGCGAGCGGCGTCGTTTTGTTTCAAAGTTTCGCAGACAGCCGCTTGACATCGTTCCCCGCGAGCGAGCTCCACCTCGCCGGGCTACCTACCAGAGATAACGTCCTGGCTTTTCCGTACTCTCTTAATTTCCTTCCCCTCCCCTGAGACTCCGTTCCTCCCCTCGGTTTCTTCGTTTCTTGCCGCGGATTTAGATGCACACCCACCTTCCCGCCGCCGCTTTACGCCCGCTGGGCGGCGGCCATAAGCAAAACACTTGTCGCCGGGAGTCACGAGCGCGCGCCAGTTCTAATTTCATTGCGCAAAGTTGTCGCTTGAATAATTAAAACACGTTGAAAACACGCGAGTTTTTCCGCCTGATTTGCATAAGAAGCGACGGGGCGACGGCGTCGACGTCGACGACCGTCTGCGATTACCTGACGAACTCCGAGGACTCTCTTTTATATAATTGTGGAGGTAAATTCAGTTCTTTTAAATTAAAGCTGTTCCTCTGTTTTATTAGTAACAAAGATAAATTACAGTCTATCGCTGACTTTTTCCATTATTTCACTGCTGTTAAATTCTCCTTCGGTAGCTACGTCCGCGTGTCGTGAAACACCTTGTAGAAGTATTTACGCTCAGGTGTCGCGTTCGCTTGTATTTTCGCTCGAAGATAGAGGGAGTCACGCGAAATTAACTGGTTCTCCGCCCACGCGCGATTTAAGTTGCACGAATCAACGTGACAGTGGTCCTGCGGGAGAACGAGAGTGCAGAGCGTCTTGATCGCATTTCATCCGACGCTGCACCTTACAGTTTCAATCCTTCCACACGCCCGACACCTAATCAACTTTCAACTACCAACCTCGCGTCTCTTATCTACCACTTTTCCCTAGTCGCCTCGTGCAATTTCAATCGCGTCCTCTCGCTCCGCTGGCGAGATTTCCGGCACAATGAAACCGATTAGGGCCAGACTTGTGGGGTTGGTTGACGCAGGCCCACCGGAGGAGCAATCGCATCCAGTAGCTGGTCTATCAACCATCTCGGGCATAAATATGTAGCGCACGAACGCATTAGCTGGCCGGATATCGTGCGTGCGTGCAGCAGCAGCAGCAGCACGTAGGACGACGCTGGTGCAACGTGTGCACGTGTGAGGGTAATGCATTGGCCTGACGCAGCGGACGGGCACGGGTGTAGGTGTGTTGTGGGACGGCCGCGAGATAGCCCAAATAATCCCCCGTGATGGATTACCGTGCCTAAGCGCTAAGTGGAATGAATATAGAATTAAATTGTGTTTATTGTCGGAGGTAATTGGCCATCTGCGACTGCTCGTCCTTTACGGAGCCCCAACTGATTTTTCTCTCGCCCCTTCGCACCTCTCTCCGTTAATCCACTGTTTCTCGTCACTCTGCTCGACTGGTGTTGCTTCCTCGAATGGAGCTCCATGAGATTTCTTGCTCAAGCGACGCGAGTAGTAGTATTAATTGTTTTTTGATGAGTTTTTAAAATTTGGAGCTTTGGTACCTCTCTTTCTTACCTCTTTCAGTCTCTAGATTCTCGAGCTTCTTCAGTCGAGTTAAGAAGATCTATGTACTCGATAACTGCAAAGTGACGAATTACATTTCTATCTGAAACCTTCCCCGTCGCAATTACGGGTCACTTAGCCCTCAGGAATGCCCTCGGATGTACATATCTCAGCCGAGGTCGGTTTCTTGCCTCGCTGGCGTTCCTGCGCGTCCAACTCGCGAGCATTTTTACAATTGGCCAGAAGCACGTGAGCAGGCGACGATTTATGACTATCCGCCGGTGTTCTCGCTCGAATTAGTATATAACCAACGCTATCAGTCGCGTTTGTCACGCCAGCACGCTAGGTGCATATCTGCATTGCGTGGGTGGCGTGACGAGGAGAGAGCGAAGACGGAATCAAAGATTTTCCCAGGCTCTATTGAAATTGGAGTTCACAGTGAACGTTCGAACGCATTGCACGGTGGTACGCAGCGGAAGTTAAGCGAATACTACGCTATCGATCAAAGTTGACCGAAACGATTAACACGGGGACCGTGTGAGCGGCATATGGCAGTGTTATCGACGCTTATCTGTTCGAGGAACAATGAGCCAAATGTAATTAAATGGCGGACTTATATCAGGTTGCATGGACTTTGTTGCCAACACAGAAGCTGACTTTCACTTTGCTTGTCAGAGATAATTGAGCGGAAACGAACCTGCTCGCAGGTCACTGGTCGCCCTGTGACTTCTGACAGGAATTTAATTATCTGTTGCTTCTGAGAAGTTAAAGAAAGATATTAATCAGAGAAATGGCGACTAATGCGTTTTCTTGTAAATTACAGAGTGGATTCACAGACTCCTGAGAACTTGCAATCTGGAATCCTATTAAAAAACTCAATCTAACTTCTTTTTTCACATTTTATGTACAGATTACAGTTCCTATATAAGAAACACTCACGTTCCTAGTAAACCAATTTAGATATCGAGCAGTTGTTCGCTGACGCCATGATTAAGATTTAATATAAAGAACCGACTGTTTCCTGCCGCTGACGCAGATAAGTCCTTGGCCTATCGATACATTATAGCCACACTACGTATCCAATGGCCCGCGCTCATTATCTAATGGCTACATCGGCCAACTGTGCCGTCCTCGGTATCACGATCTGTCGTTTCTATCGGACTCGAAGAGCCAGCGGTTGGCTAGAGCCACGCTTAGCATCCGTGCTCGCATTTACCGCCCATTGACTCATCCACCGTGCACTTTCCACCAGGACATAATTAAGCACGATAAGAATTCACTAGTGGCGAGAATCATCTTCATCGGCGAAGTGACTACGAATTGAATTAAGTGGTCTGTGTTATAACTGAGATAAAGTCTGTGACAAATTTTCGAACCGTAGATCGAGGGTGGCTCATTGGACCCGACGATTGGGCTAACAAAGCATTCTAATTTGGGGATGAAGAGGGTGCTGGTAAATCAATTAGATAGGAAGCATTCGGGTTCCCTTCGGTCGAGTCATTTTAGAAATAGAAGAAACTTAGGGCTCTGCAATATGTTATCAACCCTGATCTAAATCCAAAGAGCTTGAGCACTTGAAAATTTATAATGCACGACAAGTCGGTGCTCACGTGAATCTATGAAAGAGGAAGGAAAGAAGGCGAAAGTAAAGATAGAAAAGGAACATCGTTAAGAGAAGAACCGAGAAGCAATAGGGTGGACTTTAGGTATATATTAGGTGGCTACTGGTAAAGTAGGTACCCAGGCCACCGCACGGTGATAAGCTAATGCGTTTCGTGGCTTTAATGAGGTTGATTGGCGGCTATAGCGGGTCGCCGCTTAACCGTCCTCCTATCGCTCAGCGGAGTGTGTTCACCTCTGTTCGGGGACCAGCCAACAGATTATTACTTACTTAAAAAGCTGTTAGCGACGGTTTCGTACCTAAACTGCCCTGTCCTCTCGGATAAGAGGCCGCTCGACCACGCTCGTAACACACCGAGGCTTACAAGATCGAAATAGCTCGTACGAGCAAGCGTTGCGAGCATTGCGGATGACGCGCCTCAGATACGTGTAATTATATTCTTTGATTGCAGCTCGACGCGAAATGCGAGATAATCATCCCTGCGACCCTCGTACGCGTGTTAACAAGCTCTGTGCATAATTATCCAGTGTCCCTGACGCTTCCTCCGCATGAAACGTGCGTCTACCAGAAGTTCGTTTTTTCTTTAAACTCGTGCTTGGAAGGTTTTATCGGAAATTTAATTGCTGGTATTTTCACGGCGTTTAAGAGACTAGCGCGTAGACTAGACGGAGTTTTAATCAGAAAATTGGCTGCTATACTTGTTTTCCTTGATCTTAATGTTCTAGGTAACGCACGCTTAAGTGAACGATAATGGTTGCCCCATTACTTGCTGTTAGCTGTGGAGCCAATTACGGTGGACTAATCAGCTTTGTCGCTGATAAACGTTCGATTGAAATATTGTTGGGAATTGGTGGCGGACAGTAGTTGTTCCACTCTGATACATTTTTAATCGAAGGATGATTATAGATAACTGCCAGCGACTCGCGTCCCCCTACTATCGCCAATTTCCCAGGAACGACTTTAATTTAGTGGACATCCAGTTCTATAGATTTCCCGTCGATTCTTTATTGTTCGCTGACGAAAGTTCGCGAATCGCACGGAACCGGATAAAACGAGACGAGCGGCTGAGTCACGAGTGACCCTAATACGAACGCTAACGGGATTGCCGACGACAGCTTCCGTCCTCGCTTTTCCGCGAGCCGTTCGATTGATTTCTGTGCCGTTCTAATTAGAGTGTATGAAGCCGACGCTTTCGTAATTGCCCGGCCTGTCCTCTATCGATAGCTAATTCCGGCCCTCGGGGGATGAGCCGTAAGCCCCGCCGTTTCAAATCCAATGACACGTTCGAAGAGCTTACGAAACCGTCGCTTTTTGAGACAATTAATAGCTCGAGCAAAGAAAATATTGAGATATCGTGTGAAATATCTTCCTTTTATTCCTTCGACATATTTTTTATTACTGTTAGCTAGGTCGAAAGTGGCATTAAAGAAACCGATTCACGTTTTTTTAAGCATGAAGATTCTAGCTGGTGTGGGATTATTGTAATCCAATTATAAAAATTATTAGTCTGTATTCAGTTTAGTGTGTTTCATTTCATGTAATATGTTACAGTAGGAGAGGGAAATCAGTAAATGTAGGTATATTTTTATACCTTCGTAAATACGAAGGATCAGTACACATATAGTTTACTGTAATTAATCAAATCAGTTCAACTGCTGGCTGACCATCTTACGGCGTCTCAATTAGAAAACTAAACCCGACCAAACCAAATAAAAACATTAGTTTTAATAATTAATTGAGCAAAAATTGAAGGTAAGTATTTAGAAAGTGGTTCATATCGGTTTCGATGACCTTGAAATATTTGTCACGGTCAACATTCTAAGTAACTTCTTCCTGTACCTAGAGTACAGGAAGGAACTCTAGAGTACCTTGAGTTCCTGTACCTACATATAAGCGGCACTTGGCTTTACTTTCCGAAATATTCGCATAAAACTTTGTTGGGTGTGTGATACTGGGTAGTGTGTAAGGGGATATTAAATGCGTGGTTAATAATGATTTGTGTCGATACCCCTTGTGGTTCAAGCGAAGGTTGAATTAAAGCGGTTAAGACAGTTAATTTCTATTATTGTAATTTCGGTTGCCGAAGGGATGTTTTATACGTATTTCATTTCTGCATTCCACGCACCCTACATCCGGCACACATCACACAGTGTTAACCAATATCTATGCAGTCAACATCCCACATGGACCACCTAATATCAATCATGCATCCAACAAAGTTTTCTTTTCAAGCCTAGACAATAACCATTAATACATAGTAAACAAGATACTAGACAATAGAGCAAATTATTATATATAAGAATTGTACATGATGATTAGAATTATATAACCATAGTTTATTATATAAGCATAGAGCAAAAAATGATAATTATATTCGCTAATCATATCAATGAAATTGTACCGCCTCTAGTGGTTGTTTACATTTACTGAATTTAGGGAAAATTACAAAAGGCACTATGTAGACATAAGCCAAATATCACCCATGAAATGAATCTCTGACTTTACTCCGTAAGATCTGAAAAGAATATGGCTCTCATAAAAAGAGTAATGAACGCGATGATAGTATGACGTAAAATTAACGATTCTCTGAATCATCGTTTCACGGTCGTCCAAATAGGAAGGCATCCAACGTGTTAACAAACGTTTCAGTATAAGTGGTCGGTATCACCGCTAATCACGGCAGATACGTGGCAGCGAATTCACGAGGCAACTAAGCGTCCGTCGCTTTCGGAGCAACGGTAATGAGCAGCGGGGTTGTATAATCAGCGAGGCATGTCCAGCTTGATGAGTCCATCCACGACGCTTTAGAGCCGCCTCGGGACGCGTCTGTGCGCGTATTGCACGCGTGCACCGCAACAGGCTGCGTGAGACCGTGTATGTATGTGCACGCCAGCGTTGGCCACCGACGCCGCGCAGCCCATTAATATCCATTTTCCATTCGAATGGAAAAGGAGCAAAAGGCTAAAAGCGAGCCATCATTTATCTCGACCTTATACCACTCCCGCATTAATACCAATTGTGTTTCACACGGCGATCCTGCCCTCCGCGCTGATACTTTGCCGCGAATCGCTGGACCCCACCTGAAGAACGATCTCACCGCGTGTGCTTTTGTCCCTTTTTACGGGGGATAAGGATTACGAAACGTTTAACGCGACGCTGCCCACGGCGAAGCCACTTGCTACGTGTGACACTTTGAATAAAGGATTCTCAAGGAAGAAGGGGATTTATATGAATGCAAGGGTAGCCTTTATTGTTGATTTAATTAGTAATTAATGGTACGTATTTGTAGGAAAAGGAAACTTCTACTGAAATCTGATATTATAATGAATACATCATAATGGATCTATTGATTTGAATAAAGCCTACCTTCAGTAACAGCAGATTGAAAATAGACTTCTCAGGCTCTTTTCAATTTAAAAGGGTCTTCACTTCGCCGCTCAGGTGATGGTAATCAAACACATCATCGATAACTCAATTAACAAGGCAAGGCGGGCCGATGACTGGCACACGCGGCCCCTTTCGACTCGGACGCGATTTGTAGTGATTAATTAAGTGCGAAACACGGGCCGTACAAGATGAAGGAAGAAAGGGCCGGCAGCGTCCATCAGCCAGCCCCACGGGATACCTATTGCTCCGGCGTGCGGTCACTTCCGTTTCCCTTGGAACTGACCATCTAACGCCATAACCTCCCCAGTCCCCGTTCCACGTCATAGCCGCGTCGTATCCCTGTGGTTTCGCATCGTGCCGCGCCACGTACACAGAGGCCTCATCCCCGATGATTAACGGCACCCGGGAGGCCAGCGGCCGTCTATTATCTTCTGGTTGCCGCTACGTTTATATCTACTTGCTGCTACCAGCCTCGGTATATCAGCGACGATGAAAGGGAAAAAACTGGGAGGCTCGGCGAACGATGAAAAATGCTCGTAAACGGAACAAGGGGATGTTACGAGATCGTGTTGCGACGATTCGCGTGCTTTAAATTCTGACGGTGTTTCGATGGTTAGTAGATTTGACAATTGGTAAAATTGATCTTGTTCGTATTATGAGTGAAAATTTTAAAGTCATTTGCTGATTTTTGTTGACATTTTATTGTAGCAGTACTTTGAGCTTTGCTTCCCCTAGTTTATAAAATGACTCTAAATTTGTAGGTTGGCAGTATCCTGTTACTGTCATTCGAGTTCACAAATGGTACAGACATCAACGTTAACAGCCTTCTCCCCTGAGGCGCGAGCGTGGCCCAAGCTAAGCACATGTTACGTATTACCGAAGGATATTGGGAGCTAGCTACGCACCGGTTGTTTATCTTCATCGATACATGACTATTTCCGTTGTCGCGCAAGGATCGTTGACAGTTCGCCAACTGACGAAAGAAATCGAGCAGGGCCCGCCATAAATTTCGACAGCGTACCTACAAGCGATAAAAATATACTCGAAAAAGGAACACTAATATATTTTTATGGGGTCCCAGGAAAAATACATTCATTTCCACTCTCTAATATCTGTGACTAAAATTGACATCTGTTTGGATAGGAATGAAGTACTTCTATGAATCACACTCTGTAATTGTAGAAAGGCCGTACAGTGCTTTCTTATTATAGACTCACTACTTACTGACAAGTTTATAATCGAGGACACAGTTCAGAATTCAATTAATTCATTATGGTCTTATTATGGTCTTCTTAAGAATATAAGTGGTACTTAATATGTGACAAGCAAAACTCGTTTTTTAAAACAATTTAATGCTGTTAGTGCCAATCTCTAATCACGGTTATGGAGAATACATACTGTCAAGCCAATATTTACTTATTTACCTAGCTTTCATGTATTAAGAAAAAATATTGTATTCGTCATAAACGTTATTCGTTAACTAAATTGTTTCCACACGTCGAGAAATCCTTCTAGAATAGATATACCTACCAAAAAAGTTGTATTTTTTCCATTAATTTAAGAATAAAAATAGTAAAAGGTGGAAGGATATACCGATGAATTGATTCGCGATGATTTTAGCACTGCATCCTAAAATTGATAGATCGATACTTCGCCACTAAAAGAGTTAAAGTGTAATGGATATAATATCTAATGGTGCGTTTAAATCAAGCGACAAAAGCGACTAGTTTAACAAAATTGAATATTATTATGTTGTATCAATGTATAATATTTCAATTTTGTTGAAGAGGAGGAAGAACGATCATTCGCCCATTTGGTCTAAATTCACTATAGTGAACTTCTAACAAAATAATATTGCACCATCTTATCACGAATAAGGGAAAATAATTTTCCGTGCTTTAATATTTATATAAAAGAGAATAGGTGTCTGCGAGTGCTCTCTTCACAATGGTCAGCAGTGAAGTTTTTCGAAGAGCGGTCAGCATGCACCTGCGCCGCGCCAACGCACACAGACGCTCGCGGGCACGTAGGGACAAGGTAAAAGGGCGTGAAATTAAATATCAGATGTTGACAAATTGCGAGGAGGCGTCGCAGCAACGGATATTAATGACGCGCGGTAGAAAAACCGCGTAAACCCACTCCGCCCTCTCTTTCTTCGGCTTACAGCTGCGGATGAAGAGAAACGATGCGGTCGTCAACCCCCTCCTTCTTGCCTGGCGAACTTCTTCCTCCTCATCGAAGGGTATACACGGGGGAGAAGGGGGGACAGATTGTGGTTGGCTTTATCAACAGCCTCGCAGCTGGATATCCGCGGTAACTCGATGTAAAGATCCGTGCACCGTGGTCATTCGACGTGCTTGGCGAAAATAAGTTCCCCGACGAGCCGGTGCATCAGTGCGTGATGTAAATATCGATTGCGTTTTATTTGGAATACCTCAAGCGCGATGCTCGATGGCGTCGAGGTGCATGACGACTCTATCCCCCCGGCCGCTGGTAATTTATTGCTGCTGCGCGATTGCTGATGATGCTGAGGGACTTTATTAACCCTTCGACGATGCCTAAGTTGCTTAGAGTTGAGTATTCTGTTGAGAAAGAATTCTTCAAGAATAGGGCTATTCTGGAAAGCGATCATCGTGGATTTAAAATTTTACAATTGCAGTTTTCAATTTTAAAGGTACGTAAGTTGTGTCCAATCGATCGTCGTCAGGATGATCCACGTTGAGACAGACCGCCGTCGACAGCGATCGATCGACCTTGCGTTATTTTCGAAATTCTAAAAACGATTGGTCCCCGCGTCCCTCCGTCGCGCCCCTTTCCCTGTAGAACGCGATCAACCGAATCACGCTTAAAATTCGAGCGGAACGTTTACACCGTGGTCGCGTGCTCCATTTTACGGCCGAAATAGACCGAGCAAAACGACCCTACTAACCTCGAAACCGATACTTGCCGCCGAAAATACGTCGTCGAGGAGAACATCGACCGGTCGGAAGAATTTGCTCGACTCAGGGGGTGGGTTCCGATCGGCGAGATCGAGGGGGGAAACACGCCGCGGAGTACTTAGGCGGTACACGCAACGCGCTTGTCGAGGTGGCTAGAAGAAAGGGCGGAAGGGTGCAGGTGGCGGGAGAAGGAGGAAGAGAAAAAGGCAAGGGGTCTCTGGCGGAGGGGTGGAGACGAGGACGGAGGTGGAGGTCGAAAGAAGTCTCCATCAATAACGCACGTCCGCGCCTTGAGACGTGGAAGACCGCAAGATTAATCACCCTTCTTCTCTCGCTTTCTTGCCTACGTTTATACCCGCACGCACGACAATCGGGAGGAGTCCGACGCTCCTCCGTCTCTTCTCGAACAAACGTAGCCGCGGCTCCTCGAAACTTATCCCCCTTTTCTCGCTTTTTATCGTCCCTCGACCGTGCCTCTCGCCCCGCGGTTTTCTTCGCATTCCTTTCCTCGCTCGGTCCCGTGTTACCGTCGCGACGAAGAAGACGCCGCGCCGCGTTTCCAGCGTGAACCGAGGTACACCCGACGCGGTTTTTGCGACAGGGGATCGAAACCTTATACGACGGGCCGATGGTTAATTGCGAAAATATAAATGGCCCCTTGAATAATCGTGCCCTAAGGAAGAATTATTGGCGGGCCGATCGAGGGGTATATACTTCACTGGCGGTGAGGATTTCGCTGAATGTGATCGGCGTATCAAATTAATGAAAGAGTTCGAGAGCCTTTAAACGTGGTACATAGTTTCAGGTAATTTTGCAAGCCATAGCTTCAAGCATGATTACCATTTAATATTAAGTAATACCTATGTAATTACCTATGTAAGTGCTTCACAATTTGAACAATGTTCTCGCATCATTCGCCCAGCGTCTTCCTGTGCATAACCAAATCAAAACACTTCATATCTGTGCCATATGTTAAGAGTAACGAACAGTGAGAGAAGTAAGTGCGTCATTGCAATGCACTCGGACAATTTCGCAAACGGCATCGGTAGGATCAAACGAAATCATCGGGGTTGGCGCAACGAGGTGAAATTTATAGTCGGTCTGTGCATACGGCACCGAAGGAAACTGTTTCAGGAGCTTCTCGGTTCGGTTGGCTCGCACGCAAATACGCCCTTCCTCCCACTTGGATGCGATACGAGCAGCGGCTGCGAGTAAATTTATCGACGAGGTGCTACTGATAGAGACGCTCATGAATAGATCCACGGTTTTCGGGGGTAGGTTATATAGGAACGACGGCCGGGATATCCGGCTCAGGCGGAGGTTTGATGGTCTCGCGCAGGAGGAAAAGGGATCGGAGAGAAGGACCACCTCGCGATGGTCGACAGAAGGGGGCTGAGCGGAGGAGGGGTAGTGAGGCAGAAGGACGGTTTGGCACGGCCATGAATATTTCGCTAGCGCACTTATTTATGCAATACTTTGCGCTGGCAGCTTTACGACGGCTCTCTCTTTCGGCCGCGTCGTCCGCTACCCCCCTTCAGATAAATACGCCGCTGCTTCGTATACCACCGATAATATATTACGTTTGAGCGTTTTCGAGCTGTTTAGAGGGAATCCACGGTGGCGAAGGACGTCGGTGGAGGCGCGACCAGGGCGGAAGGGAGGTGGAAGCATTTAGCTACGAGCACACGGGGGATACACCCTACCCTCGCGTTCCTCTCTTTCCTTTTCCTCGCGTTTTCCCCTTCGTCCCTTTCCCGCGAGTACACACCATCGGTTCAACCCCTGCCCTCTAAACTCGCCTCTCCTCCACCTATTCCTACGCCACCTACACCTACCGCCCCCTCGTGCAATAGTTTCCGAATAAATCCCCGATTCTCGAACGCGCCGGGCTGCTTTCCTGTTCGGATTTACCCGCCCCCATATCTACCTACAAAACCTGCAGCCGCGCGGAATGCTCCGCCGTACGGGGTAGATCGAGTGCCTCGTACCCTCCTCCCCCTCACCCTCTCTCGCCCCTCTGTCTAGGCGAGCTCAGGGGGTGGGTGCGCGCTCGCCGTAGCTGAAGCCCGACGAAGGGACAAGGGAGGGTTACCTCGGCGGCCATTACTCCGGCTACAAACAACCCCTCCGCGAGCCAGCAGCGCCTTTGTTGCGGCAATTGGCTAAACGGTCCGCAGAAACAAACGATCCTAACCGCGATATATACACCTCCAAGATCTCTTCCGAGCGCCAACCAATGCGTGCTATCGCGACCCCTGTGGCTGCCTCGAATTGGTATAGCAGGGGTAGTTAGCCACGTTTGGGAGATGTTCAAGTAGTACTTCTCTTCATGCTCAATGAATTCTTCTTTTGTCGTTACTGGTCTTCCTACTTTTATACTGATCTTGGCGAAGTCAGTAGTTGACGTTTCGTCTACTTTACGCAGCTCCTCTTCAAAGTCTCCATTAATCAACCAGCATCTATTTTACTTAAGGTCTCACAAATATCTTTGCATATCTTCAGCCATTACGTTTTATCTTCTCTGCCAATGCAAATATTAGAATCTCCAATTTTACTTCAAGTCGCTAAACATGGAAGGTTAACACAATGAAAAGCTACTCCACGTTCTCCTCTGAACCGAATCAATTTCTGTATCCCATCCATCGGACACAGTCGCGTATTACGGCCCTCCTGAGCGTCACGGAAGCAGCTCACGGGCAGATGCACCTCTGAAACGAAAAGTTGTTGCCGGGAATCGATAGCCAGAGGGGGGTGGTCGGGCGATGGTGGCGGCGAGCGAACGAACGAAAAAATGCAGCAGTCCGGTGCAGCGCGCGAGCGATTATCGGAGACGAGAGACGTACGGACGTGCGGACGGATGGACGAGAGTGGACGAACGGACGGTTTGACTTTGCATGAATGCGCAGATGCGGGTGCAACAGCTTGCGTAACGCGGCCGACAAAGAGCAAAAGGGAGACTTCGCACAGCCATATTGCCTCCTGTCAATCACAACGGCCGCGCGTCTCGTCTCCCGCACATCGTTGAATTTTCTCTCTGCTCGCCCCCTGCACCCACTACCCTCCGAGCTGTGTGACGCTCGCCCACCCTCTCTAACCTTCTCTCCGCCACCGTGATGTGTTCCATGCGTTCCGCTGCAGAGGAAACGACGGAGCGACAATCTCGCCGATTGGATATTTCTGTTCTCCCGAGGAACGAGCTACGCCGATTTATTCCAACTTCGATGAACTCCGGAGGATTGATCGGCTGCGAGGGATAGGTCAGCGAGACTGGTTCCCATTTGAGGGCCAATAAACTTTACTGTGGCGCGGTGAAAGATCGCAGAGCTGAATGACTCTGGTAGTTTGATAATTGAACGCTTCTGCTAGAATTCTTGATTGATTTTGAGAAATACTTTAAAAGCTTTTGCTCGAATCATTGATTGAATCGATGAGTTGGAAGATTGTATCTATAAACTCAAAAACCACATTTTGAGATATCTATGTGATCCAAATGTAACATGCACTTGTATACAATTTACATAACATGTAGGTATTATTTAAATCCCAGTGTCAGAGTATATTAAGTTCACTGTTTGTCTGTGAGACTTAATATAAGTATGTACTTTGATTTAAAGGCCCAGATACAATTTTCAGATTATCTGAACATAGCTAATCTTAGATTTGTACCATTCTTCAACTCTAATATTTCCGATTTGACTCATTTTGAGCCCACCAAGTTGATACAGACTTATTTTGCTAAAAAGGAAAGTAAGAAAAATAAAACTTGAGTTGGTGAATATTCACTGAAAATTTTATAAGATTAAAGATTAAATATTTAATTAAGTATCTCTTAGATGTCCATAGAGAAGAACAACAGTTTACTTACTACAATTGCGACTGCTAATAGACCATGAAATTACACACGGTGGTTGTCGCAATACAATTCCAATTTCTGTAAAAGTCATCCCTGTCGCAGTACTCTATCTCTCCCGCCTCCCTGTCTCTCTCAGATTTACACTCCAATCACTGTGATTCGAGGAAGAGATTTATCTTTTCACGAGTAGCTCGATTGAATTGATCCCAGCGAGCCGTGTCTTCCGACGATGAGATCACGGTGACCGGATACGCGATGCCCGCTATTCTTGGCAGCATCGCGGGCGGATCTCGCAGATGCACGATACACGTCAGAATCAGCCGAACGTTCTTGCACTCTCCTCTCCCTGCTCCTCCTCTATCTGACTGCATTCGTGCAGATGCAGACGGGTCCTCGTTTTCCGATTTGCGGATTTCGCGACTGTGGAGTGTCCTTCCGCGAGAGAGACAGAGCGAGGAAGGGAATAAAGGAAGACTCGGGGTCTGAGGAGGACGAAAAAGGAGCAGCTAGGTTTCGGATCGATTGACGAAGGGACTGGGACTTTAGAATTATTCGTGAAAGGATGGCAACGCCGACTGATTGACGTCTCTATGGAGCTACCCATAAAGGTATACGAAAGTGGAGTAGGCAGAAGAGGGTCGCCTCGTAACTCGCGCATAAATGCGATTTGAGGAGTGCACGGAGAGCGTTGGCGAAAGGGAAGGAGAGGCTCCTATTCAACGAATCGTCTACGATTCCAAACGACCAAGGAGCGGAAAACTCGCGGTGAGAAAATGCCACCCACACCGACGTCACCCTTGGAGCTCGTCCGAAGACGAGGTGGTTCAATGGAAACGTCTCTTTCGAGCGCACAATGCCCATTCGTCGGAAGTTCCTTCCTCGTCCACGCGCGTTTCACTTCCAGGGGACGAGGTCTTTTTTCGGTCCTATCGCTAAGCGATTCGATCGTCAGTATCTTGTAGTAATTAACACGTAGGAATGAAAAAGATTTAGAAATTGATTCTGTACTTCATAATTTATATTCAAATATTTATTTTAACTAACTCACGTACTGATGGTGACAGAAAATGTCCACCAGAAAAATCGAATTTTCAGCAGGGGATCGTTTGCAAAAAAATGACTCATTGGACATACCAGAATTTTGAATACTCCATGAATTTTTTCAGCAATTTCCGAGCCTCCCGCTAGCCAAGTCTGACACGCCTAAGCGACTCGTTAAACGAGCAGCGGGGAAGGCACAATTAATTAATTGGCGAGAGCCGCGCGAGCGGTAGGTGGTAATGAATGAAGGCGTTACAGGTATCCGTGGGACTCGGGTACGATCGTTAAACGGCAATCGCCGCGGGCCGTTCGTCGCCTGGACGAAATAAGACGTCACGAGCAGGTGGTCCTCCCCATACACGAGGCATCGAGTAGAAGGGACGGACCACAGGGGCACGGTTTCGCGTTCTGACGTTTCACTTTTCCCAATCGTTGAATCCATTATTACGTGCGGCCACTTGGTGCGCATCTTGCTTTCATCTCCCTCCTCCCCTGTCCGTTCCCTCCACCTTCCTCTTCTTCTTCTTCTTCCTACTCTCCTTCGCCTTCCACAAATGAAAATGTTTGGCCAGATCTCTGGCCGCGCACAATCGGCTCCTCGGGCACAAATATTTTCTGTGAGCGGTGAATCGCGCGCTATTACGACGGCTCCCCCATAAATCATGCCGCTCAGGGTGGTCAGGTTCCACGACCAGTCCCGGGCTGGCCGCTCTCGACCATCTCGACCACGATGTGCTCCTTTTAAAATGTGTACGCGTTACCGGGGGCCTGTAATTGTTCCGTTGGACCACGAAAAATGACGATCTAATGCGTCTACATGCGTGGTCTCTCGAAGAAACCTGTTCTGCTTTTCGATTAAAGGAGGAAGTTTTAGTGTACAGACTGATCCAAAATACGTGAAATATTGTAGACATATAATAACAAATAATACAAATAATACGAAATAACAAATATTTTATCGTCAGCACTGTCAACTGATAAACATTACCGTAGCTCATAAAAAGTGTGGAAACCCAAGATTAAGGAATGGCCTCGATCAAAACGGCGCGAGACGGTGCAGCGTACATCGAGATGCAGTTTGCATAACAGCTTAAGTGTATACGCTGATATTTGATCGCCAGCCTGCGGGGAGTAGCCATTTCCGACGGAATGGCTGCGCGAACGATTGAACTTTACGAGAATTACTCCGGTCGAATTACACTGAGAACACCTCGCGGAACCGCGGCGTGGAATTCGATGGAGACTGGGCGGAATGAGCACTCCGATGGACCCTTTAGCGTCCCGCCAACGACTTGCGATTCGACAATCGAATATCAGGCAGAACTCCATTCTCACGAGCTTAAATTAACTTCAGATTAGTGCAACCGAATAGAAATCATCAAACATTAAATAGGAAACATATTAATTAATCTTTATCGAGCACGGCACATCAAGATGGAGTTATTCAGAGATAATAATTTTATTTTTTCAACAGATTGAATACAAATTTTTAAATTTATCAAATCCTCAAATTTTCAACTCTCCAAATTCTCGAATTACTAAAATCTTTTTATATATTTATTTTAATTTTCCAAATATCAATTGAAAATCTGTATCGAAACTCTCAATGACTCTATCTTGATATAATAATGTTTAACAGCAAGTTCACGTGGCAATAACATTTCCCAAAAATTCACAGGGATTAAGGTTACAAGGAAGGAAAGGTAGCAGCTCGAAAAGTGAAAGCGATTATGCAATCTGAACAGGGAGGAGTCCTTAGGAATAGAGTCATCGTTTCCTAGTCAGAGAAGGCAACAAAGGAGAATCGAATTCTTCTCGGCAGTCTCAGCTCCGTGGGAGAAGCTCGCGGTGCAAACGGAGTCATCACTGTCCTGACCTCCCGCTCGGAAGCGTTTACATAGCATCCTGTGTCACCAGCAAAAGGCCTCATTGTGGCAACGGTCACAACAGATCGTCCCCCGCTGCTACGCTGCATTCACTATCGTCACGAAGTTAGCGGGGAAACGTGGCTTTTACAGGCAATTATTTCTTCCTCTTTGGTAGCTCGACCAACAGGCACGAATCCGTCTCTATGACCGATCAGCACGCCGGGAAGGAATCGTAACGCGCCAGAATGTGCTCGTGCTGGGAGAGACGGGTACCGTTTACCTGCCATTTAGCCAGAATGGACACAAGCAGATTTTTGTAAACACTGGTCTCCACCGTGGCAACGAGGCTATTCTTGCTCGACGAGACAGTGGCGTTAGACCGTGAACCTTCAGCCTCGACTCAGAGACTTTCCTGTACACTGGAACAGACTTCCTGCAAGATACTGGCTCTTTATACAATTACACCCCGTGGGATCGAGGTAAACTTTTCGACATTCCTGCGTGGAGTCAATATTCTTTAGCAACAATTGTTTGCCTCAATATTTGCTGTTCGATTTAGTCATCTTTTGTGGTTGAGGTTACAAGACATCCCCAGGTGCTTTCATTCATCTGGAACCATAAAACCTCTGGTACCCATCGTTAACACTTTAAACAGTAAAAACTCTTAGACTCGCAAGAATTTTCCTAGCATGATTGTCGCAAGGGCACCAAGTAAATTGATCTCTCCTGTATCGCAACTTTTCACCTCCATTCTAGGAACCGTCTCCACAATTGTCTATCTCCCTCCACGTCGCCCCGACAACCTCGACTTCTACAAACGCGATTAGCCAGTAAATCCGGGAAACGAGGTGCTTCTCCCTCGTACGCTCGATCCCGATTTGTCGAGGGACAAAGGGACGTCTGTGCCTGTACAGTCGACTTTTCCAGGGCATTCCAGATCGGATCGTAACGCATCGCGATGCCCATTGTGACGGGGCGCTGGTAGTGACACGATCGGAGGGAATCCCGGACACGCTTAGTACGTGCCCAGGAGGTCCTCCAGGACCCATGAAGGGCGACGGAGCATCGGGGAATCGGTAGGACATCGCGGTATACAGATGTTGTACAAAACAGCCGAGCTACGGCTGGGCTCATAATAGGTGACACCAGGTTTATACGAGGACGCTAAGTAGCAATCCCGCAGGACCCACGGGACAATGCCAGACCCTTCGTATATTTTGACTTTTTGACAGATGGCTGTTTGCCCGCCACGGTCCGTTCCTCTCCTAGCTTTCGGTTCTGCGTGACGCAGGAACGGTGCCAGCGCGACGCTGAGAAACCAGGAGATCCGTGGCCGTGGGGAAGCCCATTGAGCATGGCACGAAACGGACGCCTGTGATTCATTTATGGCCGGGATTAAGAGAAGAAAAAAAATCAGGGACGCTTGAATGCGCGCAGTTTTTACACGGTCCCTGCGATTCTCGCGAGTGGGAAGTCTTAGTCACTTTTGGGACGAAACAGTTACTGTTGCTCATTTGGTTCTGGGTGGACGGTGAGCACTGCTGTGACTAATCTCGTGCAGTTGGATGCGTCCGAAAGTGCTTTACGTGATACCATTTGCGTGCAAAGTTATTAGATTGATTTTGTGTGAGGGACTTGCTTTGCTGAAGATACAGTGTATCGTATCCTCTTATTAAGCTTGTGCTTTCTACCACTGGAACTTCGTTAACTAATTGGAAAATTAGATGAACAGACTCCTAATCTAAATGAGTAGGTATTTATTTCACTCTTGTTACCCAATTATTTTCACTGAAATGACATCCCAAGCTAACAAAGGCTAAACTAACTGCTCGCATCATCTTCTATAAACCCTTCTCTATAACCTGAAATCGAGTTTATCCTTGCATAAGCAAGAGATCACTGTTCACAGAGGACATTGCAGACCTCCAAGCGAGAATCTGCGCGGAGGAAACTGTATCCACGAAAGATCAAAGAGTCCAGGAGAGTAGGATCTGCCCAGCGTGGACGTTTTTAAGCGTGACCGATCCTGGTAGTGGAAGGACCAAAAGATCCGTTTGCCCGTCGGCTGTAACCCAATTTTATGTCCCTCTGGCTTCCGCCACGGGCGACCGAAGTCGACCCTGAGGGAGGAGGCGGTAGGGATAATTACCGATTAAAGAGATTAAATCCCGCGGCGTATCGATTCCTGGGCCTATAATCGACACCGAAAGAGGCCTTCGAGTCGGGGGAAGAGGTCGATGGCGGCGAAAGAAGAGAGCGTTGCTTGGCCGAGTACAAGGGCCAGAGGGCGAAGGGGCTAGGTGGGGCCGCCTTTGTTTCTGATTTGAGGGGCATCCTTACGAACGGGTTAGCCGCGCCAGTGATCACCAACGCTAATTACAGCGGATCAGTCCGGACGAGTTTAAAACTCATTCCCCCCCTCGTTTTAAGCGGCGCGAAAGGGGCTTCCCAGCTGGCTGCTGATTGGCCAACTGGGATGACACGAAAGTGCCCCAACATGGCGTCTTATCTGATTTCACCACGGCCCGAGGGGGGAAGGGAAAACGCGTAGAACGTTATTACGACTTCCGGAGCCGTTTATTCGATTAATCCGAATTCGTGGAGTTTTCATTGGCTCGGCGGCGCAGACCGTAATCTTCTGAGCCCTTCGTTTCGCTGAATGTGCACCGATACGCGGTTAGTGGGGTCGCGAAACAACGATTTCCTTCGTGGGGTAGCTTCCTCATTATCTCCGATGTTCTTTATCACCCTTCTTTAAAATTGTATTAAAAATAATTACACAACAGAAGAATCTTCGTCCAGAATAAAATCAATGGAATCAATAAAGAATTTCGATTTCAGATCTCAAGAAAATTGCTACCAAATTTGACCTACCCCAACATCTATTCACTACTCCTTAGTCGTAATTACCCGCTTGGTCTTGGGTCATTTGGCAGTAGAACGAAAAGATAACAAACGAGGTGTCGCGATCAAGGAACCAGTTTCGCCGGTTGCTTCTGCGTGATCGCGCACAGCGTGGAGAGAACCGACGAGATTGATATTGGTTTCTGAGCGAGTCGAGGAAAACGGCACGGGCTCGGGAGGGCGGTTCGCTGATATTGGGCATTCAATCCTAGCCAACCCCGATTCTCTCACGCGCCCCTAACAACGCATTAACATGCATGAGGCCTGCGTGATTGTTTTACCCTAACCCGCCGTTCGTTGGCGCCCTCGCCTCCCTGCCAGCGGCCCCTTCGCCCTCCCCGGTCGCCCTCGAATCTGAGTAGGCAGCGATCGTTGCTGGCGAAAACTCCGCCGCTTGCTGTGCGTGCATCCAATGCAAATTTAATGTTGAATATCAATGGGCAAACGCGACGTGGACGGTATCGCGGAGATGAAACGGCCGCGAGCGGTAGCGCGCTCGTTAACGATATTCCCCGCTGTTGTTGACAGTTTTTTGCGCGTTCGAGCGATACTGGACTGGGCTAATTTCGGCGGAGGGGTGATTCCGACGAAATTTTTATCGAGCCCTTTCGAAGCACAGGAACACCCTGCAGCGAACTGCCGTTAGGGAATTTAAACGATAGAGAGATTGTTTCTGATTCTGATTTGTAGCAGTTTTTAAATATTTCCGAGGAATATTCGGGCTCTCTGTAATTTCTGGCTGTGCAAAATGGGTGGGAGTTATATTGGGAAGGATATTCGCAAAATGATAACATGGATTTGCTGATAAACGTTATCGATCGTCCCCCCAACGACGGTGGGCAACCGCTTTCCACGTTAGAACGGGCCACGATAATATAGTCGTTGTAAAATTATGGCCCCCATCGTCTGTTGGCGGTCGGTGGTGGTGGCTGCTACTCCTCCCGCTTGCCTAGATCGAACCCTCTCGTTTTCGCGTTATAGGTGCTACCACACTCCAAGCCTATGAATACTAAGCAGTTTATAAAAATGTTGATTTAGCACCTTGGCCAACTTATACGTTCTAACCCCGGGACCCTTCCTTCCGCGTCTGCGTCGTTCGTTTTTACGTCGACCACGCTTCCTCCTCCTTTCCCCACGATCGAAAGGGTGTCGAAATTCGGAGGCTTTTGACCCGAGACGGAAGCTCTTAAGTCTCTTTTACGATCACTATTAAAAATATCTTCCTCCTAGAAACTATAAAATATTCCAAAAAGTTTCCTCGTATTAATAAAGATAAAAGAAACATTTCCGTCGTATCTAACTCTAATAAAATCAACTCCATGACTTTTCGAAACGGTGGAATTAACCTTAGAGCAAAGGCAAATAACGGCAACGGAACGAAACTCGTTGGCGCGTAAAGTTCGAATGGAGAACAGGTTCGTTTACAAGGGCCCTCTTTCCGCTGCTTCAAAGTCCCTGCCGAGGAGGCCGAAACGTTATTACACCGAGCGTACAGTCAGGATACAAGGTCACGTCTGTAAGGGGGTCGGATCGAGGAGTTAAGGAAACTACCGACTACCGAAGGCAGTTGATACGAAACTAGTTTCGCGGCCTAGGATACACGACGGAGGCTACACAGAGGGCGAGTAGAGCGAAGGTTGAAAGCAAAGTGGCAGAGGGAGACGGAAGGGGAGGCGTCGACTGTTTGCCCTTCGAATGGAAGTTGCGGGGGTTGAGGGTGGCCGTTTCCCCCGGTCGGGTGGAGTGGTACTTACCAAATCGACACGGGCCAACTCAATACATCAAAGAGCCTCGAGCCAACAGGCCGTGGTTATATGGAGCGGGTCCGCGCCACCTTCGATGTCCATACATAATCATGGGCCCCGTCTTTGTCCCTCGAAATTGATTTATTATTCAAAGTGACGCGTGTTTCACAATGTGTATTTACCACGATACGGTTTCGGGCGTGAAACACCGTACCCGGTCACCCGCCTTTGTATCTATTCCGTATAGACGACGCGACCGACGACGAAGAAATTTGCCTTTACCTTGGACACCCTGTAGTCGATCTCGTGTACTTTGAGGATCGATCAGCGTTCATGGAATACATTTCAGGGCCTTTTTATTTGTGTACGAGCTGCCAATCATTACTTTTGTATTATTTTCTATGGAGACGCGAAAAATGAAGATTAAACGAAATTTGGACGGCAGGAATTCGAAGTTATCGTAAGTTCGTGAAGTACCTCAGGCAGGAGCCACATACGGAGGCTATTGTAAGGAAGAAGAGGCTGCAAGCCACGAGTTCAGGGGGGAGCGAAAATATTGACAGAAAACAGCCGTCCGAAGTTAATTAAACTCGGTGAGCTGTGTTTCCCAGTGGCTCTGCCGCCTCGACCAGCATACACTTCGAGTAGTAATTTCCTGATGGTGTGTACGTGGATCCTGGCGACCGAACGATGTGGACAAACAGCAAGTTTCCCCAGCGGTACGTGTTTCTGATCCGAAATTGTGTTCTTGTGTATATACGTCGCTTGCAGTCCCTACCGTCTTTGTTCGAGCCATTCTTCGAGGACCTACCACTACAAAATGTGAAATTACGATACTTTCATCATGGTCAGATTCAAATCTTTAAATTCTTTGAACTGGGTCATTCTCTGAATAAGAGTCTAGGAGTAGAGAAAATAGAACTAAGTTTATCTATAATATAATCACATATCTATTAGGTATGTACAGGATAATCAGTTTAACTAGAAATCCTCTAATGAGTATTGACAGTACTTACAATGCTAATAGCATTTACCGTGTTACTGGTATAATGTTACCAACACTCGAAGGGTTTCCAGTTAAATTAATTGCCCTGTATACCTAGGTACTAGCTATGTTTTCTTGGTTTTAGCTAACATCAGTAGCAAATTTTCGCGTCAAATAGATTTCTTTCAGCCACTTCTAAGAAGTTAACCCGCCTTCTCGGTTAGCTTCATCGTTCCCCGGAGAAAATAGGATCGAAGACCACCTAAGCGGAGCCTAAACCTCACCACCTATATCACGGTTTCGAGGCACGAATGCGACGCGGCGTCCTCGAGAGGCGTTCGGTACCCAGGGAACGAGGTCACCATAGTTGGCATTCCCGTCGACGCCAGGCGAGCGAATTCTTCGGCCCTTATTACATATGCTCGCGTTGCACGCTGAAAGCCACCCCCTGTTTCGCCCCCTTACTTCCCCGTAGCTCGTGTCGTCGGATTTAAAGCGTATCGTCACTCGGTAGAGAGCAGAGCACGAAGCTTGTAAAGCCACGTCACGCCGAACACTGCTTGCCCTTTCTCGTACCGAAGTCACGCTGGAATGGACCACTCTTCGAGATGTGTCTTCCAACTCTCCGTCCCTTTCTCGTCTTTCTTCGAACTCATCCGGGCTCGTTGCTCTCTTTTCTCCCATCGCAAAAGAGAATTCCCGTCCCTCAGGATGGCCTGTCTCTCAGACTGTCTTATAATCCTGAGATATGAACGCGTATTATGTGGAATAGTAAGTTGCCAGCGACACCAGGGGACGGTGTGAACTGAGCGCAACCCCGAGGAACACAGATATTCGGTAGGGTGGGCAGATTACCCGAGAAAGCTAAATCAAGATCAGGCCCAGTGGACTTCCGCGCGAACGGGGCTGCAGATGTTGCCAGCGTCGTTGGTGTCCTGAGGCGTCATATTTTCGGTAACCTTTATGAACCACAGAATCCTAGCACATCAGGTGCTCCATAGACGAGAAAAAACAAAAATAAAGCAAAAATCTTCGAGGAAAATTGTATAATATTGATACCATGCATTCGAATGCTGCAAAAGTATTGAATGAAGATTTCCCGATAGCCAAGCGTGCACGCGACACGCCATTAAGCGGAACGCATCGAAATCAATCGACAGCAGTGATGTCAGGATCTCCCATCGCTGAGCAGCGCATATCTCACGGATATCTTGCGGGAGCAGCAGGTATTAGAAACGCTACGCGGTGGCCCAGCCGACACCCCGTTCCCCGTGCACCCCCGCGGGCCAGCGGGCAACACATCCGGGGGCTGTAAAGGCGAGGAAGACGGCAGAGATAGAGTCAAGTCGGTAGGCAGATGACGCGTCAGATAAGGCGTCCTTAGGCTTAGCCGAGAAGCAGCAACAGCGGCTACCGTGCTGCGCGGCTTCGCGCCGTGGCGCGAGGGATCCTCGGACCACCCGAACGGAGGATGGAATCCGCGCGATGGACGGGGACTCCTACCTCTAGGATTTCAGGGGTATATCACGTGTAACTGGAATTATCGCCGACACAATGGGCGAAACTCTTCTCCGCCGGCCACCCTCCACCTCTTCATCAACCGCGGCAATCTCTGGACCGATTCAGTAGCGAGAAGAGGAGTGAGACGATCCTAGAGGGACGGGGACGGTTCGAGAGCCGTTGTTCGGGTCGTTGTTCGGGCGAACTGGTCGGCCAGAATGCCAGGCCAGAGACACAATGAGTCCCGCGGTATCGCGTGGATCAAGGGCCACGCGTAAGAGAGACAAACGGGAGGAGGGAGCGGGGGCGGACGCGGGCAGATCCGTCGGGCTCATAACTCATAACCCGAGGAACCCCACCCTCCCTAAATCTTCGCGAAACACACTGGCTTTGACGTTTCGCCCGGGCGAAGAACCGTTGTTACATTATGCAGCAGCAGCGCCTCGCCACCGAGGTGGGACAAAGTACGCGCCGGGAGGAGCGGAGCTGAGCGACGGGGCGCGGGGGACCGCGAGATGCCGGACGGATAAATCCTTTTTCGTCGGACGGACAATAACGCGGCGGCTACGCGCGCCCCGCAAAAAGGGATCCGCTTCTTGATGCTGATGCTGCTCGCCGTTACAGCCTGAACTGGATCGTGGGCTCCATTCATGGTGTGGTCCGCGTTGGCCACGCGCGAATACGATATCGTTTGTTGCAGGTGCGCCTCGACATCTCCGGCTGCTGCCTCCTTCCACGCCGTCAGCCGACAGGATTTCCTGACCATGCAACGCAATTCACGGGAATCGCGCGTTTCGTCGCGAAACCTTTTGTGGATTCGTGATCTTGAGATTCTTTTTTCTGAGGATATTACTTCGAAGGAATTAGTAAATGTTTAACTGAAGGGACTCTGGGGAGCAGTTTTTACAAAGCGTCTATGGTTTTGTTTTATTTTTTTGAGTAAGTAGAATGGGTAAAGGGTTGTAACACAGTGTGTCATAATTTGGAAATTCGATGTGACTAGTTCGAATATATGATAGAGTTCTGTAGAACACTACTTCAGCATCGTCAGACCACACGAGTGGTTTTCGCTTCACGTCCGGTATTCCCGAGAGGTAACGCGATCTGTCGCGTATCTAATGGGATCACGACGATTCCGAGAAAAGAATACGTTGTAACAACAGTCGTATTGTATCAACTGCAACAATAGTAGTTTATTAATACCACTTAAACAGGATCCCCTTCTTCGTCGCTCCTTCGGAACAGGACTACAAATTTCGCCCAACAATCACGCTATCAATTAGTAAGGAGCTTCCTGATCTTTCGACGAGTCTCCTGAAGTCTCCCATTATTTCTACTACCTAAACAGGGAAGGCTAACTTATGCAATAGTACAAAATTTCCCATAGAGGTACGTGTTTTACAGTCACACTCCATCCAATCAGAGATGAAAAATTTTGCTCGGAACATAACGTCGATGCGCCCTGTTGGCATCCGACACGAAACTCGTGACGAACGCGAGGGGGTAGGACAAGGAGAGTGCAGAGGAAGAAGGAAGCCGAGGAGAAGGCGGCTCGATTACACGCGGAGGAACAGCCGGCCTTCTAGAAAAGCATCCTCCTGGCATAATGTCCCGGTTGGTCCGTGTCTTCTCCTCCGTCCGTTCGCTGTCTTCCTGCCGGCTTGACCCGCGGGCCCGCCGGGTTAGATTCCTACGCGGAGGCCCTCGCGTACACAATGCAAGTTATTGCGGCATCCGCGGGTTCGGAGGAACGGCAGCGGTCGCCGCTGGCGCCAGCGCCGACTCCACTGCTGGGCCCGCATAAATCCTGCCCCTGGAGCCCGCGACTGCTTCCCCCTTTGTCTCCTGCACCCTTCCCCACCCTCCCCTTCTCTTTCTTGCCTCCTTTCGGGCAACTAGCAGCCCCGTCTGATGTTACGGTTACTCTGCTGATTGGGAAATGGAACCATTTTGTGTCTTGTGGGATCACAGAGGTTGTGATTTTATTGTATAGTGTTCCCTGGTTTTTCGGTATGCATTCAAAATGTATGGAATCGAAGTGGAGACAGGGAGTGAGTTTCTCGTCGTCGGTTCCGACGCAGACTCGCCTTAATTTACAGCCGGAAGTATTATCCGCTTGATGACATCGTATTGTTTTCATTTAAGGGTATTAAACCGGCTTATGTCTTGTCAGACACCGACGCTTCGTTAGCTGGGACCCCACCTTTAAGTGAGTATCGATACACGAACATGCGTGAATGACGAGATCTTAAGACACTGATATTCTCGCTAGTGGCGAGGAACGTGGCAGAAGTTTCTCTTGAAAAGCGTGTTCGGTGAAAAGTTCAGTTATTCCAAGAGAAATTAAGAGCGAGACGGAGATAATTGTTCCCATCAGACTCAATTATCGAACATCTAAAATTCGAACTGGATACATTCCTCTCCGATTGACGGAGGACGAGAGACGATGGATGGACGTGTGGTTTAGGAACGATCGCTAAATGTATCGCAATCCGACGATCCATTAACCGTATCCAATGAACGTCCGCTAATTAAGGCTATTTATATCGGGGGAAAAAAGCGGCTGGGGCGGAAGGCCCGACCCTCTCCGAGTTCCTGACGACCCCGTTCCAGTCGGTCGAACAAGCCCCCGAGGGCGGAAACTGGAAAGTTGCCGCGCTGGTGGTCGAATGACAAAGCAAAAGATCATCTCTTTAGGGTCGGGGACACGCCAGTGGGTGGAAGAGATTCTTTCACTTGGCTTCGAGCTTATCTGTCGGGTATTTGGGAAATTGACATAACTAGAGCCTCTGTGACCGAGTAACCAATATCTTCTTTTAGCAATGACAAATTAGTACTCGTTACTTTCAACGTAATGGCGAAATCATGCATATGAAATAACCATTCAAAATACCAAGAAGCTAATGAATCAGACACTTAATCATTACTCCTAATCTAATACCTAAAAACCGATTGCTCCCACTGGAACGAAACAATTACAATACATCAAAGTGGCTCGAATAATCCCCATCTCCATTCCACAATCAACTCCCTTTCTCGCAAATCATTCCTTTCCACCCCCACTATGGAGCGACTCCAATTTCTCCCTCAAAGAGATAGCTCTCTTCACGGATCGTGCCCAGCGAAGTCGCGCGCCTCATCTTTCCGCGGTGGGGGAAGGGGCTCTATCCTCACCGGAAATCACGTTCGAGTGATTCCCTGCTAAAGGGGAGTCCAGAGGGCGGCGGGGGAGGTTGGTCGCGGATAAACTCGGGCAAGACGAGGCAGAGGGAACGGGGCGCAGAAAGGAAGGCGAAGAGTCGGCGAAGCAGGAGGCGGGTGGAGGAGGACTGAGCGGATAATATACTTCGCGAAGTACGCTCGTCAAACACAAGCGCGAGCAAGCGGGCCCCGGATATATTAGAGGATGCATCTCCATAAAAGTTGGAGCCGAGCAGCGAGTCAACATCCCTTCGTTTCGCGCAAGAAGGAGGGACGAAGATGGACCAACGAGAGCGGAAGGAGAAGGAAAGAGGAGGGAGAAGAAGGAGGAAGGGAGAGGGTGAGATCCCAGCTCCTTTTTTCGCCACGAAGCGTTCCCGTTCCGAGGGAGGCAAAGAAGCGTCTTGCGGCAGCAATCACCGATATTGAGGGTTTCATTTCGTCCCTACCCGGTGGTAAGAGCCTCCGTGGGGGCTGGGGGCGGTGGCTCGAGGAAAGTGCCGAACGAGGATCCGGATGAAGAGCTGGGGAAGAGGGAAGTGCACTGCTACGCTCGGATCGAGGGGTCTCAGGCCGGTCGAGGAGAGTTGCCGGATGCACGAGCCACCTCCGCGGCTTTATTCCTCTTTACTATCCGCCACACCGACCCCTCGTCGACGATGTTGCGGATTTCGTGGGGCGGAGGGTGCAGGCTTGACGCCATTTTTTTCGCAACTCGGAAGGAAATACCCGAGAACGAGGCGGTTCGAGAAAGTTTACCGAGTCCTTCGTGAGTTGAGAGTCTTCCGCGAGTGATACGATATTCCTCAAAATTAGTTTCTTCCTCGCGATTGCCTCAGGAGTGGCGATAAAGTTAACTGGAAAGAAGCTGAGTCTGCAGTATTTGTCTGCTTTATCAACAGAACTCTGTATAGTTTTTAGAAGATGGGTATGTACTGCGGACTCAAGCAAGTAGGAAGGAATATGATTCCTTCCCGAAAACCTAGAATCATCGTAGCACCTTTCAAAGTCAAATCTACCCATTTGCTGGTGGTTAACTCCCGATCACACTGACTAATTTCCTAAGAGGATTTCTTTCTGTAGGATTCCTGAGTCGATACCAAGCCGGCCAAATCTCAAACAGATTCGAAATGTTTACGGAAGATTTATCGATGCCTCGCTGAGAAGTTAATCCGCGGTTGTCAAACCTCGTGAGTCAGCTGACCAACCGGAAATTCTGACCGTCGCGTCAGGAAGGTGGCGTCCGGATTATCCGCAAATAATTAGTAATCCGGCGTTCAAATAGAGGCTCGACCTCGGCGCAGTTCTCGCCGCAGCCCTCGACCTTTTTCTCAACTGGAACGAAGAATCTCCGCCCAATGTTTATCCCAAGGAGGCAAAGTTTGTCTTCAAACTAACGATGGCCGGTGGAAAACTTTGCTGGGGTTCTAGGCGGGGGGATATTCGAGACCACTTTCTAACCTCCTCAGGATTCTGTTCGACTGGCTTCTCCACTGGGTTCCAACCGTGGGATTCCTGATGACGCGCACGTGAGATTCCTGAATTAATTAGAGCGTAGGGGGAAGAGGATTGCCAGACAAATCGCAGAGTTCACGCTGAAAGAAAGATTCAAAGAATTTCCAAAATTCTACGGAACACGATTTTTCCAGTTTATAAAAACCACGAATAAATCTGGTATTCATCAAGTTCCTGGGTTAGACCACCCACTGGTCTACAAAGGTTTTATTTCTCTAACTTCAAAACGTTCAAGTGGCGCACTTAGAGAAGACAGTCGAGTGCAAAGGGTTAATTATCAAACTATGTAACTACCCCCTCCATTGTTCTGAAATAAAACGCCAGGGAACCGAGAGGAATTCACGATCTGCAGCGACGTGTTTCCAAGCGCAGTGGGTGATTTAGTAACCCGGGGTTCGAAAGTCGAAACGCGGTAGCGCGACGAACAATTTGGCCGCGTGGCAATAATTCTCCGCGTGTCTGCGAGCGGAATTCTTGCATTAATTAGGTGTACCAGAAGCAAGAAGGCAGGAATCGAGCGGGTCGGCCTCCGCTCGGCCGAAGTTAATCTCGAACTAAGGAGTGTTTGGTCCTGCAAGAGGGATTAACGTGCTTCCCTCGGCGCAACGAGAAAGAGCGAGGGAGGGGGGGCAGAGGAGGGTGGACCGCTTTTCTCCGTCTTCCGTCTGCGCTCAGGGGGGTGGAAATCACGGCCAGGGTTCCAGGAGTCGCGCGAGACCAGCAGCTTCGCACTCGGTGCACAGCCAGTGCTCCCTTAATCCGTATTCATCAGCAGTTATAGGCACGAGCTAAGGGGGTAAGGGGCTAATCCGGCTCATCCGCGCTCAGCCGAGAGTCGCCCCGCCCTCACGGTTCTGGGTCATCTCTAAAACGCGTTATACACTGGTACCGAGCGAGTACCGACGTCGAGCGAAACTTCTGTCCTCTGCCCCCACCCTCTGCCAGCCCCGGAAAGCCTCCCTTTTATAATTTCCATCGGATTAGAGAAATGAGAAAGAAGTCTCTGTCCACTGGGACTCCTTTTCAGCTTATCGAGCCAACCGTTTTCTGACTGCCGTTGTACTGTTGCCCTCTTCTGTGTGTATTGTTTTGTGTAATTTTAGAAGTTAGAAATTGTGAGTTGAACTGAAAAGCATCATCTGTAATTTCGGAATACTTTCCTTGAATATCTTGGTAACAAGTAGGTCTGGTCGTACTAAAGGTAGGTACGTCACATTATAATGACATAGGTCCTGGATATCCACCCCGATATCACGCGTTTCAGCTCGGCTATCCAACCAATAAGCCGTCGAATGCGAAATCGGTTTTACATTTCTGACCTTAAATCGCTATCTTCGTCGACGTGGCTGCTCTATCCATCCGTGTCCCTGGTCCGTGGCAGGAAAGAACCGCGCAGGTCCAGGTGCCCTGGAAGTTAAATGGACTTGTCTACCGGTAAAAGATAAACCGGATATGCCCATAGACAACGTCGAATAGCCTGACGGGCTTGTGTGCGCCCAGCATTTTCCCTCCTCTGTTACTTCGTATCCGTAGGTATGTGTACGCGATGCGCAAGGGGGTTGTGGGGGGCGTAGAGGGGCGAGAAACAGATAGAAAGGGGAATAGAGAAAGAGAGAGAGGGGACGAGGCAGAGGGAGGCGTCGCGACGCGAGGCGAGGCGTCGTGCCGATAAATCAAATTGACTGGTGCGACGTCGAGCGCAGCCAGAATCCGACGCCCCCTCCGCCGCCCGATCCTCGCTATTCGCCCTCGACGAAACGGCGACCGTCCATATACAACGTGTCCAATCGCAAATCCCTTTAATTCGTTCCTTCCAGTATAAGTTTAATCCGAATTAAACTGCACGGGACGGCACATAAATTCGGAGCAAAGGCCGAGCATTAAAAGGAGCGGCTCCTGCGCCGGACCACCACCGCACCCACCCATCGCCGTCGACCTCCTCCCCGCTGCCCTCCTCTCGGCCCCGCTGTTCCGTCGTTAAGTGCCGCGTGTTCGATGACCGAACCCACGCCCCGAACCCGTGAAATCGGTTCGCTACAAGCTGGAGAATGATAATCCCGACGGGAAATTGCTGTTGTCGCGTGCCCGTAGGAGGACAGTCCTAAATCGAGCCAATCTGCGATCCTTGAGTGTATTTGACAATGAGTGTAGGGACTTCTTGGTTTGTCGAATAGGATCTTTGGTAATAAAAAGAACTTTAGGATCCAGACCAAGAAATTATGTTTTTGATGTTAGTGATAGTCTTTATTGAAGTAATAAGAATGAATTCACATAAAAATTTTTTACAGAGTTCCTGTCCGTAAATTGACTCTAAAACTCACACTGATTTCATCTAACTATTTTTTGTAGGTACTCTCAACTACAAATTATTAATTTAATTTCATTGGTAATTTTTTCGTCATAATTTGTTCTTAAAATATTCGAATTTTTCCTCAACAATTTCTCGATGGAGAGCGTAGTTTGCCACAAAATCAGTTTCGTGTCAACGGAACGGCGCATTCCACGAAATTCGCTGACGTTCCCCGAAAACGATCAAGTTGCATTACACAGGAAGTACAAGCTTCTGCATTAGTACACGAGGCCGTGGCCAGGAAACAGGAAGCAGCGTTGCGAAACGTTGCTAGTGTACGTATTTGGATTTCGATGTGGTAAGCACTAGTCGAAAACTCTCGCAGCTCTCTAACGTCGTAGTCGGTCGTATCTGTTGTCTTCAGTATGTATTTCTTTTTCTGACAGAAATAAATTCTCTTTATTGCCAATTTAAGTTTAACCTAATATCAAGGTTCAAAATTTTTTTATAAATATTTACTTATCTACCTATATTTTATTTTAAGGCCCGAGCTAGATTTATTGTGTCTTTTGCTAATTTCGTATATTTTTCGCTTCTTTTTCCTTTGGCGTGGCATTTTTCTAAAAATTCAACAGAAAGCTCGATGAAACTCGCCCCGAAACGAGGACATCGTTCTTTCTGTACGTGCAACGGCTATGGGACGTTACGTGGCACGTCACGCCGCCTCGTGAAATATTGCGGCAATATACGTTTACCGTCTCGCGTGGATTACCGTTTCACTGGACGATATCTCATATCGGCCTCTGGACATCGTCGATATGCGACGAATGAGACCAGGTATGCTAGACTCGCAGGTTTCAGATGATCGGCTCATCGTATTATTGCTTGTACCTTCATCTCTATATGATACCAATATCCCCAATAGCACTTCGAGGGGTCGTCGAATACCAAAGAAATAGCCGCTCCTTAAGAATGAAAGCAGGGGTCTTTCAAGAATTCCCAAAATTCCTTAAAGATGAGCTACTGGAAAATCATTGAAAATTTACAAAGTCCTGAAGTAATAAAAACCTTGTCAAACACATTCGATCATAAACCAGCTGCAGAAAAATTCATCAGAGAGGGGAGATACGCAAAGCTAATCCGCATGACACTGCTTTTACACCTTCAACACGTCCGCCAATGGGCAAGGCGACGAGCGTCAGCAATAAAACACAGTAACCCCGTGAATAATCATAATGCGTTGTCGAGCCCATAAACTGCACAAAGGCCGAGCAAGCCACCCTCGTGTCGTCGACGATGGTCGACCGTATGGACGCCGCTTTGACCCTCGCGATCTGTGCAGGAATCGCGATACGCGCGTGTCTCACTCATTACGGACATTCGCTACGCAGTGCACAGGATACACGTTGTTTGATGATCATTCTCTACACGCCGTCATCAGGCCGGGGAGAGAAGAACACTTTGATCGGGCCGTGTGGCGAAAGGGCGTGTTTGTATACCCTTCGAAGGGAGATACGTAGCTTTATCTGCAACGCAAGTAGGGTGACTTTGGCTAACGAGGACGATTGAATCGAGTGCGACGGTTGAGATAAGTTTTCGTTTTGGGTATTGCTTCCCTTTTATTTGGGCGAAGTGTACTCTGCAGATAATAGGAAGCAGTATGATTAGTTTGAATGTTTTTACTTAGAATTGAGTCGAAATAAAGTACTAGAATACGCTTTAGTACGGTTCATCCGATCCAGACGGATCACAAAAGTCCTCGACCTCTGTCGCCGACAGAACGAGATAAATTTGGCCGTTGTCGTAGGAGCATACGTCTCGCAGCGTGGGTTCATCTGGAAACAACGATGCAGATGTACCCCCTCGTTTCTTCTACCGACGCGTCCATCAATATCGCGGTAAACCTTGTCAAACTTTCGAGCACATTCGTCGAGAAGGCTGTCGATTAAAATTATTTATACGCGTGCCTCATTTCTGTGATCGCCAACTAATCATAACGAAAGAAAGATATTCAACTTCTTTGGTAAAGATCGACTTCCTTTGCGATGCAATTAACAACTGCTCCATATTATGCCAGAATATCAGGGGCGTAATTTCCTAGCGTTTCCTTTCCTCTTATCCCTTCCTGGAGATCACTGCGCTATTTAATCGGCGACCCTTCGCCCAAGAATTCCCTGACGAGTTTTCTCACGTGTTCCACGCCACACTGCCCGCGTATCAACAGATACTCGTGGTAAATCCTGTTATCTCTCGCGCATTACGAACTCCATTCGCATAAACTCCTTTCAAGCATAATCGGATCAAGACGCGTAACATTTCTATCTCAGAAAGCGTAGAGTACGCGTTTCGAAAAAGAAAGCAACGAAGGCTCGCTCCCTCGGCGCGAGTAGATCCGCGATAATACGAGGAAGAGGAGTCTAATCGGGGAGCGCGTACGAGCAGTGCAATTTATCAAAGGAATGCATTCTAACGCGCTTCCAGGCTTTCCCTCTTCTCTTTCTTTACCTTATCTTTTATCGTACGTTAAGTGGGCTGTATTCGAGCGGTTTCCCTTGCAATGTTTTTTGAGTTCTCCATTGTTACCCCATCTTCAGAGTTTCACGGGTAGTTAAAGTTTCGTACCAGAGTTCTTACACTTCGCTGAAGTTACCTTAAGCACATAATTCCCCGATTCACGCATTTGAAAAACCTAATAATGGTCGCCACTTAAGCGCCCCCATTATTCACCGTCCCATCCAATATCGAGAGAGCCCTAAACACCAGATAGCTGGGTGATCCCCCGAACCTCGTCAAGGAGCCATCCTATCTCGATCAGCGCACGCGATACTCGGAAGATACGGCGTATCTGGTTAGCAGCTCGAACAGATATCGGCGCGGTGGAGTAAGCACGATCGTCGAGGGAGAGGGGACATTCACACCCCCGTCACTGGCAAGAACGGAAACAGGGCCGAGTCAAGGGCGTGGATATATTTACGAGGCAATAATTTAACCGCCACTTAGCCGGCTATTAATTTCGGGGATCTCTGAGAAAGGAAGACGTTGGAAGAACAGGATCGGCGGACGCGCGAGAGTCAAGGGGCAGCTCGCGCCGAATCCGTCGACGAGAGATATATCGCGGCAGTCGACAACGAGCGCGTTCATGGTCGCGTCGAAATCGTCCAGAACGCGTCCCGTCACGTCGCGAGCAATATCTTTATTGCGTGTCATAAAATTCATAGTCCGAGCGAGGCTCCGTTCTTCGGTCGACGGCGAGGCAGGTCCAGGCGTCTGACCGTTCCTTAGCCGCGAGATTAATTACGCGACTCGTCCACCGTCCCCCGCCCTCTGCCCCCGAGGGCCCGTGTCGACTCGAATTTTTACGAGCGAACAGAGCCCTCCGGGAAGACGGAGAGCGTCCGCGACAGATTGATTGGAGCACGGCCGACCTCGTGTTTGCCGGATGGATTCCAATTATGCTGTACTATTTGCGAAGCACTCCCTCGTCCGGCGCGATGATTTCATATCGGCCTGGTGGACGGCTCCGCTGCCTCTGCCATGGCTATCCGATATGCGATATTAATACGACTGACCCCCCGACCCTTGCTCTCCTTCCGCCGCTATCCTCCTCTTCCTGTCTGCTCGTCCTTCCGCTCTGCCCTCTGCTGCCTCCTCTTCGACCACCAGCGAGCCCAGTATCGCGTTATTGTATTCGTTCGCGGTAGTCGGGCGAACCGCCCTGTGGTTAACCCTTTAATTCCCACATTTTTCGCGATGTACAACGGTCCCCTGGTCCTGCCGCGGCTGCTGCCTGCGGACCGCGTTCGTGGACAGGTTTAGGGGTGATCGAATCGCGATCGGGAGGCTTTTGTGGCGGTTCTGGGTGGCCAGGGTTTTGGAGGTTGTACGGTGGTGGAGGCGTGGGTGATCGGTTTCATTGTTCGGGGATTTTTTAATACAGTGCTCTTTAATGTTATAATATTACTTATAGTGTGTTGTTCAGTCGTTCGACGTTCACTTAATTTATATGGTGTGTGAATACTAGCACATGGTACCTACATGATTGAATATTATGAACAAAGTGAATAATTTATTTAGAATGAGAAATTAGGTTAAATTTGCAGCTACCTATCTATCTAAATTATTAATAATTTGCATTCAAGTTCATCTAAAATTGATCTTAATAGTATAAATAGAATCGCTGCTGTATCAGATATATCAGTTCTTCGGAAACTATTCTTCGGTAGCTCGATTTCGATTCTCAAATTCTCCTCTGGTTTCATCAGTAACGAATCTCGCAGGAGCCTTCGAGATCTCTTGGATGAGTATCCAAAGGGAACTCATTCAGTGGACAAGGGTCCTCCTGTCCCACTGACCCCTTCCACTCTCACAAGAGCGGCATTACTGGCCATCAAAGGGTTTCTGCCCTCTCCCTCCTATTTCTCCTCTTCTCAACCCTTTCTTCTTTCTCCTTTTTCCTCAGTCCACCCTCCATGCTTCTGTTCTATTTCTTCAACTGTATCTTCTCAGCTGGCCCCCACTCTCTTTCTCTACCCTCCTTTTTGTTCAGCTCCTTCTTCTCTCTCCTCTTTCTTCTCTCTTGTCTTCTTAAATCTTTCTCCACTCTCATTAGTCCTTTGTTTACAACCCCTTATATTTTCTCAGTCCTCACTCCCCTCTACTCAGCCCTCAGCTCTCTCAACACTCCCCACTTCTATGACCCCTCTTCCTCTTTTCAGTCCTCTCCTTCCCCTCGCTTCCCTTCCTTCTTGTCTCTTTTCATCCTTCTCTCTTGTCTTCTCAGATCCTCAGCCCACTCTTTCCTGTATAAGTCTATACTTTCCTGAACTCACTCTCTCACCACCCTTTTCTTCTCAGCTTTCTCACCCCTCTACTCTTTTCTCAGTTCTGCCACTATTTTGCTCTCTTCTCAGCCCTCTTCCCTTTTCTGCAGCCATTGTCTTTCTTCGTATCGTTTTCTTCCCCTCTCCTTTTTCTTCAACCCTCTCGCAAAGCAGCCTGTATTCTCAGTTCTTTTAAAAGGAGACAAGAATGAATATTAGGAGAGGGATAATACATGGAAAAAAGTAAACTGTATGTATAGAGGAGAAAGGAAACTGGTTGAGAAGAGAAAAGGGAGAACAGAAGAAGAAGGAAGGAGATTGTAAAGAAAGAAACGGTTGAGTGAAGAGAACCGAAGTCTTCAGACCATCAAGGATTAAGGGCTATCTTCCCTTGTGGGTGTGAAAAGCAACGAAACAGGACGACACCTGTGCATTGAGCGAGTGCCCTTAGAGGATGCCAAGGAAAATCTATCGGTCGGAATCCACCAACGCTGTGCAACCTGCTAATGCATACGCACCTTAATAAGACTTGAAATCAGCTAGGTAGGTATTATACAAAGAATTCTCGAAAGTCATACTAAATGTACAATTCTCCTAAGGCAGAGACTGGAGTCCCAGAAAGTCCCTCTATAAAATAGCGCATAAATTCCACAATCCACAAGTGTTAAAGTATTAACGTCGAAAATTGTCGTCCAATCGCGTTAAGAAAATGTCCGACAGCCATGAATCGGGGGACTATGTAGGCGGCGAACGACGGAGGAATTATCCCGATAGCTCGTTCGTGCTCGAAATGCGAGCCATTGTTCTGCCAAGACGGCCTGCTCTCTGGTTCTTCGCTATCGCTCTATGAAAGAGTGCGGTAATTGCTGCGCTCGTTACCGTTCCTGCCGATGCGGTGCAATCGACCACCCTCCTGACAGTAAGATAATAAGTGGTTTTCCTTTAGGAGCGGAGCCGTACGCTCATAACCGGGACCATTGTGCGCGCGTCTCTTGTGAGAGTAGCCTTTTCGAGCCGCGTGCACGTGAACGTGCGATTGTAAAGCATCGACGGGATCGGGGATAATTAAGGCACGCTACTAAGCATTCGATCTAATTGGTCGCTTGGTAAAAAAGAACGTTTTCATCTCGCGAGGTGAGTAGTTCCCAGATGAGAAAAATCGTTTAGCGAAGAGTACCTCGTTCAAACGTCTGATAGTTACTTACATACGTTGTTTGAGCAATTTTTCTACCACGTACTTTAGTTACCCAATAAAAGTTCTAAACTGAAGAACAGTGTAGTAGCACTGTTACTTTATGTTCACTACTACAGTGACTTTGGGTTAGTTGACCGAAATTTCTTCGGGATACTTGGCCGTCGCTAACCCCACCACTTTTTGGAAATGACTTCGCCAAGTGTCTTCAGCCTGACGAATTGAAAGTAAAAACGCGTAAATCTCCTGAACGAGACACTTTACTCATTATGTTCTATATCGATATTTCACTCGAACTTATTCTTTATTACTCTACCTATTTATTCATTCTGAGTCGAACAACTCAGGGAAAGAAAACACTCAGGAATTCCTAGAAGAAGGCCTCCCGAGATAGTTGGCCAAATCTGGTCCCGAGACATGGCCAACTAACGCGGAACCACTGTACCTACTTTAAGATTTTCTGCCTCCCCCTAAAAATTGAATTGATTGCATGAAATTCTACAAATTTTTTCTGCTACCAAGAGCACCTTCGATTTCAACGTATCATACTTGGATCATCACAAGTTCCAAGAACTGAGGCAGAGGGTCCTCAACCCCTTGGAACGGCGATGGCGGCGTTGGTTGTCGCCTTCGCGACGCGGCGGTTTTCTTACGGTACAGAGGGGGACAATAATTCCAACAATTAGATCGCGGCTATACGTTACGAGGTTTTTTCCAGCGTGAGGGTGGCCAGGAGTAAAGCAGCAGCGGCGAGGAACGCGGCGGCGGGGTCGGGGGTGGGAGGAAGGGGAGGTTACGGAGACCCTGGCACGAGGGGGATGAGGAACATGGCCGCACAGGCTCGTCGTCTCCACCTTTTTATTGTGAGCGCCAGAGGCAGAAGGCAGAATGTCTGTCCCTACACGCGCGCGGATATGTGTACGTGTACGAGCGGACGAGAGCGAAAAAGAGAGATAGGCAGGCAGCACCGCGAGAGGGAATGCGAGCACGGGCTAGAAGAGGAGGAAAAGCTGGGGAGGAAGCGAGAGGGAGGGAGAGAGAGAGGACTTTGCGGAGGAGGCTGGCAACCAGCACCTCTGACTGGCTGGTTGGCTGCGGAACAGTCCTCCTGCACACTTATTCGCCTGCTCGTGCGGCGGTAGTCGCGTTTATTTATCGACGGTTGCCGTTGAGTGGCGCTAGCGCGGCATTTTAATTGCATTCTTATACCACCACCGAGCACAGGGGCCCTCCAGGGCGGCGGCGGCCCCACAGGGCCCCTCCTCGCCTTCGCGCCCCCGCTGTAGCCCTTTCTGGCTACCTCAGAGCCGCCTCCGCGACCTCCGCCTGGTCCCCACGACGCCTTGTCCTCTGGTACACCAAATCGTCTCGCTCCCCCGTTCTCCAACCACTGCTTACCATTCGCGTGTATTTCTCTCTGTGTCCTGCCGACCGCCGTCCCCTTCCTCCCTCTGCCACCCCCGTTTGCCATCGCTTACACTGCCGCGACATCGATGTGGGAAATGAAGGTGCTGAATCGGCAGTGGACAGTGGGTCCAGGGGAATTACGAGGGAGTTTTTTCCTTCTCACCGCTGACTACCTGGCGCCTCTCTGGTCGACTCCTTCACGTTTACCCTTGGCGTCTCGCCGAGTGACGATTGCTCGTAAAAGTTTGATACCTGGTGGGTATTTGGAAGTTATTGACGAGATTGTACGCATAATAGGATCAAATAGATAAGTTCGTAGACAAAAATTATTCTACTTTATTATGCCTATTGTCGCGAATTTTTGAATTTCTAGTAGGAATATAATAAATATCCTTTGAAGACCACTCGTCGATCCTTCTTCAGCATCATCACACGCGTTCGTATTCACACCCTCTCTCTTTACAGAACATGTGCAGAATGAAGTGTGTGTGCAAGCAGAGAGCGCGTGTATTCGTGAAGATGCGTGCAGTATAAGCAAGCCTCCCCGAAGGCCTGTGTCCGGCGTATTTCAGCCGGGTTATCATCACCAGATCTACAGGGACCACGCGAGAAATTATTTATTAGCACGCGACACCTCCTTCGTCACCCCCGTGGGGAGGAGGCCGCAGGACGGAGTTCTTCCGCGGAGGCGCGTCGTAAAAAAGATTAACGAGCGTCTGACCAACCCTGACGGGAGAGAAGGAGCGCGAAATCACGCCGGAAGGGGAGCCTGGAACGCGAAAAGAGCCGAGGATGCGATAATCGCTGCGAAGGGCACTCGAGGATCCTCTAAACCCCAATTCCTTGATTCTGTTCGATAAATTAAAGTGTTCGTTGATTTTGAACACGACAGGCATTTCCAAGTTCTCAAGAGTAACGTTACATTATTTCTGGAGACACTTTGGATCACTTCTGATTTTAAGTGATGCTTCTTTTTCTTTAAGTGATATATCTTTGAAGAAGACTGTCAACATATCTCATTATTTGGAATTAATCTACTAACTCTACCATATTGTACAAAAAATATCTATACATTTATGTCTATAATTACTTATTCCAATTCATTGCCAAAACGCCTCACAAAGAATGCAAGAATGCTCAAAGACTTGTCACTTTTATCGCCTCAGAGCTTGCACTTCACGAGCAGAAGTTTATCTTTTGTGCCTGGGAAAGTCGAGCGGGTGGTAGACGCCGAAAGTTGTTTCACCTTGCACATACAGCATCGGGTCGGCCAAAAGGGAGAGGGTTGTTTAAAACGGCTCGCGTTTGTGCGTATAGTAATCCCGGTCTCGGAGCATTATCGTCACTCTGGGGACGTTCAACGCCAAGGAAGAATTTCGTCCAGGAAAATATTTGTCGGGCGTGTCCGGCATCGTATATAAACAGATCGGCACCCATAGAAATGCGATTGTGCTGGACAGGTACTAGTCTAGTAGTGTCTGCGCCTGTTCTAGCATTGTCGTCGCTTCATTTTGAATGAACCGTTCGGTCTTTCCTAAGCCAATCCTTAGAAAAATGCCTTTACACTTTTCTTGCTTTATATGAGTAGGTTCGTGAAACTTGATTAATTCGTCAACGCGAATTGGAGGTGTTGAAAATCGTAAAAGATTTTCTAGAGCTATTATTCACTAATTAGTAAACTATTTCACTTTAAGACCACGACATTTGAATCGGTAAATTGAAGGAGAGTACAAATCCAAAAAGCGAGGTTTTGGTATTACATTCACTTATCTTCTGTGTGACTTAATTAATACACTTTGGATACAGGATTCAAACATAGTTTCGAGATGATTTGAAAATTGCTAATTTTGGACTTGTATTGTTTTCCAACTCACCTATTTAACTCTACCTACTCGTCAAGAAAATTGGAGACTGGATAATCGTCCTCGCCCCAAAAAGAGGGTAGCAGAAGAGTCCCCAACCGATAGCGCGTTTCAATTCAAATTCTTTTGAATCGCGGCCGCAGCAGCGGGGATCTTGGAGAATTTCCTGCCGATGAGGCTCCTCCCGAGGCAATCAACGGCTGCTCCCGTAGGACACCGCGACCGGTCTCGCTGAATTATTCAAAAGACGTCGTTCGCGAGAGTTCGCCGGATTTGTAGCGCGACCGCGCGCGCCCTTCACAAAGAGACGAGAAAGAGGCGAGAGAGAACGCCTAGGAATGTTTGACGGCTCGTCAGCCGGTTTCGAGATACGTCCACGATCTATAGACTCGCCCAGGATCCTCCTGCGACGCTCCCACGATCCGATTCGCAATCTCAGGGAGTCTTCGTTTCCCTCGTCGCGTCGGGATTAAAAATTACTGACGCGCGAAGTGCCTCTCCTCGAAGACTCAGAATTTCATAGGGACTCTTTGGAGGAAGGCGGAACATCATCCTCTTCTGAATTAGAAGTAGAATTACCATAGACCTCCTTAACGCTGGAACTAAGGATTACCAACTAGTGAATACTTATTTCTATTTTTTTATTGCGTCTTCAAGAAAAGGGCGAGATCTCAGAAAATACAATGATATAAAATTGACCAACTTTGTTCTTCGAAAGGAAGGTACTTATACCAATTTCTATACCTTTACTGTCAATCTTGATTTTTAGATGAATTTACACTTTTTTACTTTGGATGTGCAAATTTATTTCCAATGAATGTGAAAGATGAAAGCTTGAGTATTTACACTAGCTCAGTAGCGTAAACTATTGCGGCTATTCGCAACTGGTCACTTGTTCCTGGACACATTGAGATGTTTGACTTAGACTTGTCACGGCTGCTTCACTATTGATAATTCATTCATATATTTCATTAAAAGTAGAGTCCAGCAATATTTCTTTCATTATTCAGTTTAGATGTTCACTTTGGATGAATCATCCGCAATACACATCCAAAATGTAAAGTCTAAATTTGCCTTTATCGTCAGTATACAATAAAATAAGAATCTCACATTCGTATATTTCTAATGATTCAAATTCTCCTCACAAAATATTCTCGAACACGGAAACTACCACTTTTAATTTCCCTTCTGAACAACCATCCGCAGAGTTCGTTTCTCAGGGATTATTCTTCGTATAATCGTAATACACTTAGCGGTTCACGGTACTTTCACAGGGTAATTGTAATTCATCGTCGAGAACGTTGGAGGACTATAATCGAGGTAGTCGAGCACATTAATAGGATTCCGACGTCTTCTAGCGTTCGTACGAGCGCCTGTTTGAACGTCGCGACGTCTCACGTGCATTTCGGTTAAAAGCAGCGCGAAACGCACAATCGTATCTCGCGTAACCAGCTAGCGATCCAGGCAGAAAGGTTCGACGAGCCTCGAAAACGTCTCCGGAAGCGTGTTCGGGAGAAGAATCCAGCCCGCGGCAAGATTGAAGATCTCCGGGCGGTCTCCGCGGCGGAGGAAGTCGGTATTGCTTTTATTAGCATACTAATTGTAAGATTTCTCTTGACGCGATGAAAGATAACGCGAACGCTGAAGCAACGGCTACATGGGGCAAAACGAAGCGAGATTAACGGAGCACCAAGGTGTTTGCACGTGTTTACGATTAAATCGATTCGGTAATAGACGTTTACGGAGTCGAGAAATTACAGTTTAACAGATATGTATCGAATTCCGAGAAAAAATTAGGAACGTCGCTAGGGTTCTGAGAATACTCAGGTGCAATGATGCGGAAAGCATCTTTTTCTGCGTCCACTCCGTCCACTCTGAGTACATGCATTCCGTCCACTCCGTTTAGCACAAGAAACGAAGCAGAACATCTGAAACCCCTTAACAAAAATTCGCTTTCCAGGCTACGCGAAGTGATTTTCCCGAAAAGGCGATCGCCAGAACACAATGCTATCTCGCGGAAGCGTGCAAAACGGGTGGATCAGATCGGCGGATCGCGTTCGTATCGAGGCTCACGGCTCGTTTGCGATTCACCGTGGAAAACGGGGGAATCCGCGATCCGCAAGTAGAGTGAATTTCGTCGGCACTTAAGCGCGACGCATTTACATTCTCGGCTACCGTTAGCAGAGGCGGCCCGGGCTGCGATCATCGAATCTACATAAATATTCCTGCGGGCAGCAGGCCTGTCGGGGAGGCTTAATTTTTTTTTAACACGTGTAATTCCATAGCGGAGCCGCGTTAATGGACATCCCGCGTACACGGTATGCAGATTCTCGGAAGGAAGACGATCGGTCGAGTTGTCGGAACGATCGGCGAACGTCGGCCACGGTTCCGACGGAGTTCCTGTCAGGAGGCCGTCACGGGACCGTCGATCTGACTAAGCGCTGATTAACGTCCCCCCTCTCGACGGGAATAGAACCAGCCACGCGATTCCTCGAACGAGTCCTTTCTGTTCGGGTACGATTACATTGCTCTTCCGTTGCGTAAGGTGGCAATGTGGGACTGCAGGGAGAGGAATTTTCAGTGGGTGTGTGTGATTAATCGATGGACAGTCGATGTGGTAATCGGTGACGATTGATTTAGAGGAATTCTGCTGCTGCGTAAATAGAGGAGATGAGTTTACTTATTTATTTTAGACGCAGAGGTACGGTTCACTTCAATGGGCTGATTAAAGTGAATGGTACTCGATACTGTGGAGTGTGTATTCATATTACGTCTGGGAAGAGAAGATTTATTATTGTTTTTCTTGTAAATTCCAAGTAGTGTTTGAGAAGTATACATTTTGTAATTTGATATAGGTACTTTTTATATAACTTTTTTTAATGCGTAGAGTAGGTTATAATATTTGGAGGGTAAAGTTGAAGCTCGTATTCTATAGGAATATGATAAAGTTGCTTTGATGGTGGGCCGTAAAAAGTATCTTGCGTGTCTAATGGACTTCCCAACTGGACCCTTATCTTTCAGTTTCGATCTTATATTAACTCTTAAAGTATAAATTACGGAGGCAATCGCGAACGATCTTTCAGGCTCTCGCGCTCCTTCGCCGTCCTCTTCGCGTAATTTATGGCGCATCGGCTCGCGATTTATCGCGATTTTATGGCTCGCTCTGACGTTGATCGACCCACCGGCGAGCTTGGGCCGCATTAGCCGAGGAGAGACAATTAACCTTAATGCTGGTAATAACACGTTACACCCCTGTTCTTGCGTAACGAGTCGCCACTCGACGACTCCTTCCTGTCATAATTTGAGAAATCGTCTTCCCGTGGTAATTATTCAAATCGGCAATACACATTCTCAGAACACGAAACTCGATACCGGTCATTCTCGAAATCTACTCGCGAAATCTCGATCAGCCTCTCGGGGAGCCAATAAAAAAACTTCGCTCCTACTGCGGCGAAATTATCCCCATCGTCATCTCTGAAACACATCCGAAGACGTTCCCGCTCGAGCGACCGAAAATATCTTCCAATAAAAGAATCTCGAACCTATCGATTAATCCAATCAGCGAAACATCTTTCCCTTATTAAAAGACACCGTCACAGACCCAGGCCTCTATAAATTCGCACGGGCACCGATCCTCGCGAAAAGGTGGGACTTGCTCCGTCAGCGATGGGATCTGGCCGCAAGATCCAGCTAGGCTGCCGCTAGGCGGAATATTTCGCGCTAATTGTCAGAAGGTTATCGTCAATCTCATTATACGCATGCCAGCCGCGTGTATCGCGTTGCGTTACGCGGCTGAGTCCTGCTGGCCGTCGACGTTGTCCTCGTGGGTCCTCTCGTCGAGGGGCGGAGGAGAGGTCGGTGGGGGAGAGAGGAGGAGGCGAGCAGGGAGGTTTTACACGGCGAACGTTCCCTACGCTCGTTTAGTTGGTTCGCGCGAACGAGGGTGATGTCACCGTGCCTGTTCGATCCGCTATCGCGAATTTTAATGATGGTGCAAATGTCTCGGCGGACCGGCGCTATATTATCTCGGAGTTTAGGCCGGATGTGAGGCCGCCCACGCTTAGCTCGGCCACCATTCCTCGCGGCTCGGCCCTCCGCTACTTATGCCCTTGCCTCGCCACGGAATTTCGCCCTTTGTCTTCGCGCTCCTCTATTTTCTTTCCCCGCTTCTCCTCATTTTCGCTCGCCCTCTTCCCCGCTCATTCAATTCATTCTTCTTCAGTTACTACTTCACTTCGATCTTCTCTCCCCTCTTTCAATGTCCCTTCTACCGCAGATTCACAAGGGAAGTTCAGTGAGTGTTAATCACCGATTTTAATGAAACTTTGTACAATTATTCTATGGTCCTACCTAAGAATTTTGCCATACAAAGTAATTGCCTATATACACCTTTAAAGAAGAAACTCCTCCTTCAATCTAAGTCGCTCTTTTCATTTCGGTGCTTATAGCTCGCAAAGTATAAGCGCTATAAAAAATGTTGCATATAAAAGTTTTACTGCTTTTCAAGACCTATAAGATGGTTTAAAAAAAAATTTGAAGAAACGGCGGTAAAATTGAATTTTTATAAACACTTCGTTTTTTCAACATTTTTTAAAGTCATCTTATAGGTCTTGAAAGACAGTTATACTTTTGTATGCGACATTTTTTTATAGCACTTATACTCTGTGAGCGATAAGCACTGAAATGAAAAGGGCGACTTGGATTAAAGGGATAGTTTCTCCCTTAAAGGTGCATATGGGCAGCTACTTTGCACGACAAAATTCTTAGGTAGGACCACAGAATAATTGTACAAAGTTTCATTAAAATCAGCGATTAACACTCACCGAACTTTCCTTGTCAGGCTTCCCACCCTGTGTCAGCTCGTCTTCAGAGCCCTGTTCCATTTTCGTTTTCTTCTTTCCGTCGTTCGTTCATACTTATTGCCTTTCGTTAGGCTTTTTATCTGTCGAGACGCTTCTCTCTTTCTCTTGTCTTCATTTCACCCAGACTTGTTCCCGAAGAACTTCTTTCAGATCGATCTTTTATTCCTGTTTGTTCACGATTTTTTATCCTCGTTTCGTCTACTGCTCTTCATCGAGTCGTACGTTTCTTCCTCCTTTTTTGTGACTTCAATTTGGTGGTTTTGTTTGCTGCCCGAAGATCACGAAGATCTTTACTTCGTGTCGTTTACTTCCCGCTCTTCGGCTTCTTATTTCAGTTTCTCTTGCTGTGAGATTTACCCAGCCATTCGTGATCGATAACATGCCGTCATGCAATATTAATTTATACCTACTGAGTAATCTTATACAGCCTTAAAAGACTCTGAAAAAGTCAAAGATATCCCAAATTTCTCCGAGATTACTCACTTCCAAGAACCCCTTCACTAGATAATATCATTGAATTCCATCTACAGAACCAACGGGAGAAAAAGGCTGAAATCGCATCGAAGAAGCTTTAATCTTTTTTTTGCTCTGACACTCGAATGCTCAGAGGGTTCTGCGTTTCCGGTTGGGGCACGAAGAAGTTGCAGAACAATGCTGGTGTGGCGGCAGAGTTTAACAATGGGGATAAATTATCGGCGAGCGAAGAAGGTCAGTGATTCCGAGAGGCGTTGGAAGAAGCAGTCGCGGGCCGATTACCGTTGACGTTAATTTACCCGACGAAACGTACGGTACGAGACTTACGAGGCACGAAGTGGTGAATGAAAGGAGGAGCAAGAGGTGTACGCTACTCGAGAGAGATTCTTCCCCGCGATCGTGCGGGTACGTTGCGCCGCGACGAGAAAAACGACGAACGGAGGGCCTATCACGCGATTCCGACCGGCAACTTCGTAAATTTCAATTTATACCCGTGTCCGCTGGTTCTGTTCATCCGTTTAAGTGCCACGCGAACGGCGCTACTAACGCGCTAACAGAAAGCAGGTGATTTCTTGAGCTGCCTCGTGACATGCACGTCCAAATATCTGTTCGGACCATTGTGGAACGATGCAGAAAAAATGTCACAGTAGAGGCGAGTAACATTAGAGAGAGAAATAGTTGTCAAATTTTGCTGTGTTTCACATTCGAATATTTCAATTTTCAAGGTCAATTTTCAAATAGAATTTGGATTTTTTTAGTGTTACAATTACAATTATTTATGGTTGTATTATTTAATAGCTACTTCTAATTAACCATCAACTATAGACTCTCAATTTTAAGATACGAAATCGGTGATTAAATCCTACTGATATTAAACAATGAAATTAAGATTATATTAAGTCAAGTGTAAAAACAACAAATAGCATCTATTTCTAAGTTTTTAATATGAAGTTTTCCGTATTTAAAAGCAATAATTTTTTATTATTATATAGAAAACATTTATTTTTATATACCACTTGGAGTCTACTAGATTGCATGTTAATAGTTAAGGGTTAATATACCCCCTACGTTATTCTCTTTGAAAATTGGTATTGTAGAATCTTCACAATTTTTAGTCACACTCCAATCTATTTTCCAAGTCCATCGTGGTGTGCATCGCAAGCGTTTCATTAACTACGTGCTAAATCGCTGCCATGCACACCGAAGCTCAACAACTAGCGATCATTGAAGTCACTCGCGATCCACATCACTCATTTACCAGCACCGGGACAATGATAGACAGGCGAGCGAGCGGTTCTTCCAAAGGCTAATTATTTACCGTATATTGACGTCGTAGGATTCTAACACGACGCGTGATGAAAATTTACACGCTGTCTCAATGACGCTTCCGAAACTCGTATCTCGCAGATTCAGCGAAAGGCGGGCTTGGTTAATTAATGCGAAACAGGTTGTAACGTCAGCTGAGAAGATGAACAAGGGACACCGCGATTGCAATTCTGATCGAAGAGGTTCTGATAGTGAGTAGGAAAGTGTGAAAGTAGTTCCTCGTGAATTGAGAGAATTGACGACGCAAAAGAAAAAGTAAATAAAAAAATTGCTTGGTAAAGTGAAAGTGAAGAATATTACTAAAGGTGAATTCAGACTTTCGTGAGTGAAAAGTGTAAAAATTGTTTTTATCGGCGTTTCATCCAAAGTGAAAAATCTGAATTCACCTTAATGAAGGATGAAAATTAATGATACTGATCGATAATCTCGAATAGAATGACCGTACATTAACATGAGAGAATCATTTTACAATACAAGCTAACACTTGTTCCTCAGAATGTATAATGAATAATGATACTTAATTACTTATTACGTTAAAAATCAAATAATTTGTTACTTCATATAAAAATGTGAAAAGATTGAATTAATATTAGTATGTGCAATATTTTAAATAAACTTATTTTACCGTGTTACCTTTTAAGCAAACATCAATGTCAAAAATTATGGGCCCTACGTACCCTTTCTAACATTGAACTAAAACTAAAGAAAAGCTTCTTTAACTTTACTAAAGATGATAATACAGGAAAACTTGGAGAGCTTCTACCTAACACTTGGCAGTTGACCTAACAGAAAAATACCAGCAATAGTTTCGATCGAATGGCGAAAATTCGTATCGGAAAAGCATCTTGAGCCCACAAACGTCAGAAGTTTCGTCGAGAAACGTTAAAGACTTACGTAAAAAATGCGTCAATCGTAAAGTACAGAAAATTATGGTCGCGGGGGTTTCATCGAATCGCAAACGTATAAATTCGACGTCGGGGAAAAATAAAATCTATGATTACCTGGTGCAGGGCGGTTCGCAGGGACATCGAACGACACGATTCCGCGCAACGTCTCGTTTAATCAAGGCCGAATGTTTTACGTGCGATCATTAAAAGCGAAACGGCCCGTGTTATACGCGAATACATAAACCTGAACGGCGATATCGAGCTTTACGTCAGTTTTATTTAAATAAACTTTCCAACCGGTGCACCCCCATGGATGCAAGGGTCGGTGTTGCTCTTCTTACCAGTAATATGCTCCGACAAGAGTTTCGGCAAACGAAATTTCACTTTACTTTTACTGTCTCTGTGCTCATGCCACTGTTTTCCTCTCGTACCATCTTAATACATAACACGCAAGCTTAATTAACGTCACAACCAAGTCACGGTAATTATTATCTCAGTAGTAACCCACGAATAAAAATGTCGAAAATGTCAACCCTAATGTCATCCCTACTGTCCTCGACATCGCAGGCATAGATTCCCCGCATCGTGTCTGGACTCATTAATTGTTCAAACCGTTGTTAAACTTTCTCCTTCTTAATTGAGCAAAATATATTTTACCTTCGGAGTATATAGGATCATAGAGACTGGCTTCTGCAGATCCAATCAGATCCAATCAGATCCACGTGCAATTCATAAAATGAAAGGTCACTGTCCTCAAGAAAAATGATCTGTTCTCCAAGAGAACTCTCTTTCCATCATACCGTAAATCACGCCTGAGCCTGTGTAGAATCATGTGGATCAAATCGAAAGCAATCGTCCTAAGTATGCGTTTCCCAAGGAACCAATGTTCTCGGCCGAATGAATTTCAAATGAGGGAAAAATGGCTGTTCCGCCGCTTCGCGCTAATAATGCTTCGACAAGCTCGTTTATCGCCGCCGCCGATCGCCAAGATCTAACGCGAGCTTGTCGCATAAGCGTTCGCCTTAATACTCGCTTCGTGTACGCGCGTAGGATTTATGTTAAGACCCGTCGCGAAAGAATTGCCCCGGAGCCGCGTTTTCCGCCGATACCTGTCCTCGGCCACGCTGAATAATTCCGCGCCTTGGCTGCCATTAATGCAGGAATCCTAGCGGTTCCTGTTCTTCGGTTCGCCACGGAAATCGAGACTTCTGGCAACGAGCGATCCAGTAAAACGAGTCCAACGAAACGATTTAGACTCAGGTAGAAATGAGGAGCGATGGTTTCTGATTTCACGGATTCTCAGGCGTGAAACTTCTATAGAGGACTCTGTTGAGGGTAATCTTAAAGATTTTAATTATGAGTACAAGGATATTTAAGAAATGGGTTTGTTTAAGATTTTAAGGAACTACAGAAAAGTATCGGTTTATGATTGGATTGGTGAGTTAGAGAATAGTACAAGTCCATAACCACAAGTCCAAAAATAGTCTGAATATAATAGACAAGTCTGAAATATTTAATCCCAATGTATAGTTTTGTGCGTGTTACGTATCTGGACCTCCAAACCAGAGTGTGTTAACATCACTTGGTTTATGTATGACTTGTATACTTTGATTCTGGGTTCCAAATATAATTTTAAGATTATTTGAAAACAGCTAATTTTGGACCTCTATTGTTCTTCAACTCACAAATACAACTGAAGTGGTCTGTGCTTACATGTCTCATGAAAAGTCCCTTGGAAACCATTACCCCTAGTGCCTTCGAGGGAACTTATCATGGGAGATGTACAGTACCTACCTTGTCTTCAGCTATTTCTCGTATCCATACTTTGCGCAATTAAGAACCAGAGTTACGTATCTCTGATACATTCTGTTCACATAAACAGAGTACACTCTTTCCTTCTTCACAATCGAGCTTACACCTAGCAAAGGAACATTCAAGACCAACCTTCAGCCGCGAAAAATACACAATAAATTACATATCAGGAGGCAGCATCGCTTCGAAATAGATCCCGCCACGTTCTCGTGATTAACGTCACGTCAGGGGCGAGGATCGCGAAAACGCTTCGTTGTTCGAAGCTCGGGCCGCTTCGTCCCGTTCGCTGATGGACAAACGGACAGTCGGGCGAGGCCCGCGAACGAACAAGAAGAGAAACGTACGCGCGGTAACTCGCGTGAACTCGCGTAGGCTGGCTAACGAGCTCCGGCCAGCGAAGATGTGTACGACGTTCCTCGGCATGCTCTCGTTATCCGAGCCCATGGTGTAACGTGCGTGTGTCCATGCTACGAGTCCCTCGTGCCAGTTAAAGAGTGACTTAATCACCAGGTCGCATCTAAGGGCCGAGCAAAAATCTCGTATTAAAGATCGCGCCACGTTGCAGCCGCGACCTCCTTGGCGACCTTGTCTTGACGTTGACGCTGTCGAAGGGGATTCGGGATACCGTTGCTTGAGCGATTGATAATGAGATACGATTCACTCTTGAAGAATTCTGTACAGAAATTCATATATTAGACAGAATACTGTAGGTAGTAGTAGGTATTCAAAGCTTCTTGAATGCTTACGAGTAGAAGCAAGGAAACAATGCCAAGAACTACTTTGATCCTTTAATCATGGTACTGTATAGTAGCACTATGCTTACGAAAATGCCAGCTATATTATTAGAAAGCGTGTGTTTGTTAAATTAAATCTTTCATATGCACTTGACAGTTATCATAAAATTATGTATTTAAAATAATTGTCTTAAACAGAACTACAATATGGTGCATAGTACCTACGTGCAAGGTAGAAATGGGAGACGGCGTTAACAATAATTAGATACAGAACCCATCCCTCAGGGATTAAAGATCCTCTAACTCTTTCGATTCACGAGCCGCCCTTCACTCATGAAGAATTGTAACTCTCGAAGGCGTGACTTGCATGCCGACTGAACGCTTTCTGCTCGTGCCCGCGAAACAGTACTCCGAAGCGCAACGAAATGTGCAAGCCTGCCATAGAACCTGCTCCGTCTCTGAACTCCTGAAATCGCAGCGAAACCCTAGAACAGTCCATGGGTCGGTGAAAAAGCATAAGACGGTTGTGTTTGAAGGCGTTGGGAGTCGTCGACAACCGAGAGGAGGAAACCGTGGATTCTATCTATTGAACGTTCTCCATCGTTACCGGCCTTGAAACAATGCGCACGCGAAAGAAGGTGGAATCCACGTCGACGACGGCTCGCCTCGCCGCGCAGTTCGGCCTTTGATAAATTGATTCCAGGTGTAAGAGTGTCCCCGTCCTCGCGAATGCGCGTTTCCAGCCGAGTAACGACGCCGGTCGGTCATTGTCTCAGGTATTATCGAGACGGGCATCTCTCGACGCCTCTTCCACTTGCGGGGGCGAACGGGACCGTCTTCCTCCTTTTTTTCCTTCGCTCTTACCTTTCGTTTCTCTCGTCTCGTCGACGGGAACGACTCGTCGCCTGAGCTTCGAGGCGAGCGCGAGAAGAAAAGAACCTTGGCCATTCTCTCGGGGCGGTGGAAACAGAAGGACGCCAGCTCGTTTGGTCCACCGAGCGGAAAATTATAAATAATGACGAGCCCTCGCGTTCGTACCTCGCCTGTGACCCCTGCTTACCATCTGACGGCGATTAAGCAAAGGGGCGGCAACAATGAGAAGAAAAGATTTCGATTGTTCGAAGGGGTGACTTGGTTCGATGGGTGGCTTCGTTCGATGAGGCCTCTGAATGCCGGTAGCACGGTGACCGATATCCAAACGAAAGTAATTTCGCGTTGAACGGGTTGGACGATTGTATTGTCGTATTTCCTTTCGAGTTTTGCTTCGATACATCGACGGTGGAATATTTTTCAGTTCAATTTAAGCTGCTGGCTGAGGGAGCCATCGCCAGCTATTCGCCCACTTCTATTTCTGGGAATATATCTATGTATATAGTACTTCGTACTGCAATGATGCACTTACTATTTTATGTGAAAACCCCTAACATAACATGGATAAAGAATAGAACAAGATACACCGTCTAGTTTCTTTGATTATGCACTTATAAATATTGCAACGCAGAGTGTTTCTATGGCCACTTACGCGATTGAAATTCTAAAGTCTTCTGTGGATGGTTTCATAACTGACGCCTCTATCGACAGGACAGTGGATCGTCCAGTTTCCATCCGGCACAACTCCATCGGCCGCAATCTGCATCCAATCAAGCAGCACGGTAGCGCAGCCGGAGCTGCAACCACGATGCACCTCCGGTGTGACTGGACATATAGAGAAGGATTCATGCCCGATGCCAGGGAGCTGTTTCCACGAACAGCCGAGCCGACATCTCCTTAACGATCGACTTGGTGTATCGCCAAGGATAATCGTCGCATCCGGTGCAACGGGGACGAGATGCAGCGAGCTGCAGCAGGTCTCGTTATCGCGGAACAGTCGGACATCCCGCGTGTTTGCGTTCCTTACGTTGCTTTCGAGTACGGGGGTTAAAATTATTGCGAGGTTTCTACAAACGGATTTCTTTACGGTATTGTGGGATTATTAAGATTGTCCAGAATAATGCTCAGAAATTTTCATTTAATTCACCTTAATCATTGAAATTCTTAGCATTTAGATGTTACTGAAATTACCCTAGTTATCTGCAGTTAGCGTTACGTCAGAAGGAAATAGTGTCCTCTATTCGATTCGATTCCATTCAGTTCTTCATAAAGAAACCCAGTCAAAAGCTCGTTATATCTGCCACAATAATTACTAGGTCGCTCAACACGCGTTACACCAGCGACTACCATATAAGCGCTTATCAAATTGTAGATGTGTGTTAGCCAAGTTACCATAGATGATGACACGACAGTTCCGTGAAGCAGTTCTCGTTATTTCGACCGATTATCGAGTATCTCCTTTGATATGAGTTGAAAAGCAGCTCATTCTCAACTACTTTAGCCAGTTCTAGGAACATATTACGGTGATGCAACAAGAGCTACTTCGAGTGATTAAAATCCTTAATCGTGTAATACTCGTAGTAAACCTTTTCTCCTCTTCCTAGAATCCAAAACTGAAGGTATTTTGTTCTTCCCATGAATTCTGAATAAGAAACTTCTAGCCAAACTTACGAAGTGGAGGATATACTTCCTAAAGATACTGACAGCGCTGCAATCGCACGATTCTTCCTTGCCCCAAACTTCGCTAAAGGAAAAGAACGAAAATGAAAGAAACAGCACAGCGAGGTGTATTGAAGTGTCGCGAACGAGGCTTCAGCGAGCAAGTCGGCTGTTCTCGGTTAGGTCGGGATCAAAAATTAATGATCGGTCGCGGAGGAATAGCGATCTTCCGACTGGGTGCTGCCGGGGAAAATAAAAGTCCGCCCGAGGGCCCGTGTCATGTAATCTTAATCGGTAAATGAGACATAACCAGTTCGAGGGTGGTGTTTGTGTCCATTAACCGCATACCCGGCCATTAAGCCGTGCCCATAAAGGTCTCCGAAACCTCGGCGTGTTTTCTCGAAACCAGAGACCGAGCGAAACATGCTCGAAGAGGTAGAAGACCACGTCAACGAGTAGAGCGCGTCGAGGAAAGAGAGAACCCACTCGGGAGAGGATACAAGTTCGCCGCGCTGTGTTCGCAGTAACCGGACACGATAGGCGAGGACCCGATCAGCCTAAGAAATATTTAGAGCCTCCGAACGGGCCTGAGACTAGAATAAATATCTAACAGCTATAACCAGCCTGCCCTGCCACGGATAACTTAGACTTTCAGATTATATTGAGCATCATTGTTCTCCGGGTTCCGTGCGGATTTCGTGGTTGTGGAACAAAGGTAGCGTTCTGGGAGCGTCTCTGTAGTGAATGGATACTTTAGAAGATTTGATAGCAAAGACAGATTACAGATAGGTCGATGGATACAGTGTCTCGTGGGAAGAGCAAGCAATCGGAAGATTGTCTAAAGATTATTCTATGAAGATACTTAAACTGCATTCAAGTAACTCTCTCTTCAAGGCTCCCCTTACACCTCAAGGTCTTTCTACCCATCACGAAAACGTCTATCACTTATAAGAAATAATACGTCTATTACCTCAGAAGAAGTTCCACTACAAAAGACAGTAAGTAGATCCAAAGAATCCATCGCTTGGGATTAAATCTTAAGCTGAATTAAAGACTGATAAAAAATCAATCCCAGTGGATCTTGATGGCAACAGGAGCCGGATCGACGAAAAATCTTACATACCGCGGTGGAGTGGTCCGACAAAGCCGAGGGCGGTGTCAGTGAAAGAACCGCGCGACTCTCGACACCTGTTTTAAAATCACCTGATCCGAGAGTTTCCATCGGCCGAGAGCGGCCCTAAAACCCCATCCGCGGATACCGTGGCAGCGCAGCGAGGCCTGGGCCTGTTCCCTCGAATAGGTGTACACTTTCGTAAGGGTTCCCATTGTCGAGCCGACGACAGCGTCGTGTCTACAGCTCACGCTTCGCCGACTACAAATGGGTGGAGGGAGAGAGAGAGAGAAAGAGAGAAAGATGGCAGGCCTCGTGCGCCAGAAAATAGAAGAGGAACCAAGGGATAGATAGAGCAGAGGACGGATGTCAGGAGGCAGCGAGGAGTCGGAGGAGAGGGTTGGCTCTCGCGGAGAACCGAGAGGGCAAGCTCGAAACTACTATATACAACCGTCCTAACCCAATACAGGCTATTAGGAGGAATAACCTGGCCTATGGCGAGTCGGTAACCCTATATCCTGGTGGCGGCGTCTTTTGATGCTCCACTGTTCCCTCCACCTTCGCCTCGGTGTTCACCCACCGGCGTGCACACCGTGGTCCATCCACCGAGGACAGGCTACAAGAGTCTCGAATACCTCGCCGGATACTCCCGGTGTCCGATCACAGCGAGCGCCAGAAGAGGGAGGGTACATCCTCTCAGTGAGTGGATGCACGGCCACGGTGCTGATGGCCCGTGTATTCGGCCATCACCTTCCTCCGAAGAACGCGACCTTGCTTCCCGACTTTCTACGGTTAGAAATGCGAATCATCGACTTGGATCTTCTGCTCCTGCGAAACTACCTCACGGTTTGCTTCAACTTTTGAGTCCTTTTCTAGTTACAAAGGTTTGGAGTACTCTGAGCATTGAATAGCGTAATCTGTTGTTACTGTCAAAGACTCAGTGGTTGATCAGAACCCAATTCCTAATCAGTTTAGTATTTAAATATACGTATGAAATTTATTTTGATGAAAATTTGTTTTTAAAAATTAGAAATTTAATATCTAGTAATGAAACATAATTTAAGTGATCAGCTATTGCTCCCTTTATGTTTTACTTTAAGACCTAAATTATAATTTAATTACTACTATTTTTTCACTTTTTTCAATGATAAATTGAAGATGATTTTTTGAATTTGAGTAAGTTTTTCGGAAATACTTGAGGAAAACCGTGCTTCTTCTTCCTCTTAAGTGATCAGAAACTGGGTCCTTGATGATATGGAAAGTTTGAGCGCAGTTTTAATTTAGCTTTTGACCAAGTTCCAAAACTAAACGTAGAATCTCAGTCCAACCCTAGAACAGCTTAGATCAAGGTTCTTCCTCCCCTTGCTAATACATGCTACAAATCTTTTCTATTATATAATACCAATAATAATACATTAGCATTAATAGCAAACTAAAACTAATACTAATACTAATAGATTAATTTGCTACTAATGCTAATGTATTAGTGTTAGTATTAGTAGCAGAGATTTGAAGCACTCTAAAAATTATTAATAATATAGTCTATGGTAAAGTAAATTTTAAACTCAATCCTAATTTAGTTTAATCTTAGACTAAATTTTACAAAGTAAGTTCCAGCCCAACCCTATTCTAATTCACCCTAAACCAAGTTCCACTAATCAAACGTAGAATTTCAGTCCAGTACTAGTCTACCCCATCTTAGACCAAGTTCTACCATAGACTATCTCCTTACAAACTCATTAAAACCAACTTCCGTTTTCTTCTCTCATCGACCCAGTAAAGAACTGTGTACTCCTGCAACAACGAGCAGTTACAATTAGTCGCCAGTCATAATCCCTCATCGAATTAAGACCAGTTCATCAACTTCAATTAACGCTATTTAATAATGTCCCGATCGCACGCCGCGAAAGAAACGTCGAGGAGATCCACGACGCGAGTGAAGTCGCGGCGCAGGCCGGTGCACGGAATTCATTACGTCAGTAGAAGAAAACGCGGCTCGACGGCGATCAGGTACGCGTTATTTACTGATATAGAAGCCGCTGATTGATCGGCCGTTTGCCGCGTCTTGTTGCTGCGCCCTTACACGACCGACAAAAATAGATTAAGCTCATTAGATGTATTAGGCCCGATCGTACGATCGGTTGTAAGTCAGCCGACGGCGGTTACGGGCTTCGCTATTTATTAGCTTCGAATCCCATCGCGGCCGTATACGCCGTTTATGGGAGAGACTTGTGTCACTCGCGGGTGGCTGGGAACTCCTTTCAGCCTCACTTTTGTTGCGACATCGACAGGACCAACCGCGATAATCAAAGATTCTCCTAGAAAGGTCCTCCTGCTCTTTGTTTTCATTCTGCTGCGGAAATGCTGAAAAATGTTGAATAAAAATGTCGCGGACAGATTCTGTACAGAATTCGAGAAAATGGCGGACTAAATAAACGGTCTTCCTGAAACGGATTTAGCTTAAGAACGTTCAAAGCGAATGGTTAGAATTTGGTACTTAACCAGGAGCGACCTAATTGAAGTCGCCCTAAGTCGTTAGATAAATCATTACGCACTTCATACCGAAACTCGCCTGGCGTTATAATTGAAAGCGTTAATGAGGCTTTCTAGTCAGAGGCGCTAAATGTTAATTCGCAGAATGCGTTATAAATCAAAGATCTGCTCGTGACAAGGAACACAGAGTCCGTATTTATAATGTAGTATTTATAAACGCTACAACTATAATTAAGCGATGGATAAAAAGTTCATCCATATGAAACGATTTCATTGCGAGGGGGGTCTGAACAAGTGTTTCTTGTACAAGCTATTTGCCACTTTGAAGTAAGCTGCGCGATTGATATCAGCTTTTTATGGAAAAAAAACTAGAGAAGCCTTGATTTCCTAGAGATCAGATGTTTCGTGTAATAACCTCCTGTATGATAACATCTCAAGAATCTCTTAATTACAAAAAATTGATTGCGATTATTACATAAAGTGGAATAAGTCTTCTATTTTCAAGGAGCCTTGACACCGCGTAAAAGAGATACAAATTAGACGTTATTACGATTCATAATGTAGATAATTACACAAGTGTGTAAAGTGCTCTCTCGACATAATCATATGCCTTAAAATCAGTTAGCAGTTCATATAACATAAGAAGCTCGTATCTTTGATCAATTTACTCACTCGTAACTTAAATTTGTCTTCTCACAAGCTAAATAGTATGAATTAATCATCGATTTTATATCAAAGCAACCACTGCACGCAATTTCTAAATCAGCGAAAGTATGCTCAGCGAAGAATGATCTCACGAAGGAGGTGATTTCGCAGCGATTTCACAAAGGGATTCTTCCCGAGTGCGATCTAAATTTAAAGTTCGCCAGGATCGCGGGGGACGTTCGATTTCACGGTGGTCCCAGCCTGGAATTAGTCGAACAATTCAACCGGGCTACACGGTTCGCGCTTCCTCGGCGTCAGCCTGGATAAATTAAAGCGGCCGAGGACACGGGCTAAAGGAGCTCGGTGCCTTTCTTCCATCGTACGGCCCGATCGTTGTGTTAGAATGACGGATCCCTCCGAGGGGCCATTTAGTCTATAGATACTGATCTCGATGGTGGCACCGGGTCCTCTCCTATCTCACTGAAATCTTAGGCGACGAGGTGCCTTGATGTGAACCGCTACGTCTCTGGCTCAAACGATTTGGAAAATGTTAACTCTTCCTTCTTTCTTCAATTCTAATCACTCGATTGCTAGCATTTAGGTTTCGAACTTCTATTGTCTCCCAAAGCAAAGTGTATCTACTACTTTGTCCTATGCGTCTCAGGAAGCTTGATCTTTCTTAAAAATACTATTCCACGTTCGATTCCATTTCACCAACAGCACACTCTGACCACGTTACAGACGGGGAACGTGCAGAAGGCGGGCCGTGTTGTTCTCATGGGTGCTGGCACGTACGCGACGCGGTAAGGTCTGGTTAGCAGAGGTACCTTGGCAGAAGCAGGGACTAAGAGGCGGAAAGGGAGGCAGATATTAGCGAGACAAATAGCCGAGCGAGGGCTTGGTGCGAGCGCAGCACGCGCTAGCGTGTAGGTGTACCCCAAAGAGACTCTTAAGCCTGTGTGCTCGTTGACGGGGAAGCTTGTGTGAGTAGACACGGAGAGGCGCGTTAGTTTCGGATTGGTACGGCACGTAGGGCTAGCTGAAGGCTCTGTGTACCGTAACCGAGTAACCAAGTAAGCGCAATATGCTTGTACGCGGCTCATGGCAGCTACTATGCGAATAAGCGGAGCTTAGTCCCCCGTATTAGCATATGAGCACCGCCTAATTAACGCCCCGACCACCGCCGTCAGGGCATTAAATAATGTAAACCTGGAGCCTCGCCATTGTCTTAGCTAAAGCTGCGCGTAAAACTCGGGTTAAGTCGGCCGGAATCGTTACCAGATTTCCGACCAACCACCCCCGCTGTACCGCTGTAATCTTTCTCTGGCTTTCCATGGACTTCAAATAAATAAGAATTTACTCCAATTAATTTTCAGATGCTCGCTGCACCGTGAGCGTAACTGGAATGAGGAGAGCCTCGATTCCAGGACGAACCGAGAGCCTGGAATTCGAAGCTCGTTAATTACTGGGGATGGATCGCGTGATTTTGGAGGCGGTCGTGAAAACGCCTGGCAAACCGATTGAATTCTGTTGTTTTTTTGCATGGGAAGGGGATCTCTCGCAAAATGGAAGGTAGCATTAATCTTAGAAAATCGAATGCAACTCGTTTATTAAAATTTAATCACCTCGAATGTAAAAATTGTCTACACGTTGAGGTTCAACGACCTATATAATATATCTTCATGTAATTCCAAAAGAATCGTAAAATAAAGGCTCTGCAGACCAGGTGGAGTCCATAAAAGAATCCCATATCCGAGGCTAATTCCTGGCTAAGGAAAAATCAGTTGGATCGATCAGGAAACGGGAGGTGTAGTACAAGCTGGCAAGTGGTCCCGCGACTCCGTCGATTTTGAAAGTTCGTCGCAGGGCTCGGGTTGAACTGGTCGCGGCGGCATATTGTCAGGCGATAAAACGAAGCTGGCAGAAGGCGGCGGAATAAATTTATGAATGCTGGAACCCGAGGCTGGCTGCATTCCACGCGGCCTGTGCTCGACACACTGAATTGTCGCTCTCATTAGCGACTCGCCCCGCTTCTCTCTCCTCCGTTCTCCAGTTCCTCCTCCTCCCCTCTTTCTCCCTCTCCTTTTCTCTTTCTCTCCCTTCGTTGTTCCACCGCCTCCTCGGGGCCTGTTACCCTCTTCGTCGCCCTTTCCTTCCTTTTCCACTCCTTCCATGTTTCTCAAGCTCTGCCACTCTCCCCCTTGGCTCGGCCCTCCCCTGTCCGGCCCTTTGGCTCGACAACCGATTGATATGCGTCCCACGGCCTTTCGAGTCCATTTCCAGAACCGCACTAATCTCGCCGGCTCTAATGAATTTTAATCGGGCAACCGCCGAGCCCGTTGCGTCAAGAGATCGACGCCACGATCGCGATGAGACTACGCTGTTGTCGCCGTGTTAATTGGCTCTCCCCCTCGGCGAAGGGTGGACGCGCGTGGGCGGATAGCCGGTAAATATGAGATCGTAAATGTCGCGGAACTCGGTGGCTGGATGGAGAGAGGACGTTACTTGAATTCCCATATCACGAAGAACGTCGAGAGTTTCAGAAGGCATGTAAGATGGCGATAGGTGGATACAAAGTATCTAGATCAGAGGTTTTTAAATTTATTTAGCCTGCACCCTCTTTTTAGAACAAAATTACTCAGCACCCTTTTGGTAGTCTGCCTTCATTAAGGAAACAAATAAAAAAGTGTAGTGACAAGTTTACGCTCTTTTATGAATCTATATTACTACCTACGTCCTAGAATTCTACAACAAAATAAACAGAGAAATTGTTGTAAATAAGCTTTATTTGCCCCCCAGTTGAGTCTACTACTGTCCACCTAGATCGTTTCAGTACTCCCAGGGGGTAGTCCTACATTATATACCTTTGGGTACCTGTAATGTAGATCGTTCTTGATTTTAGAGGTTTTATTAAAAGTGTAACTAAGCAAGATTCTAGGAGTATACTGTATTCATATCATTTATTCTTCCAACGACTGTCAACGTTCTTCAGCATTGATAGGCTTCGAATCAGTTTTCGCAAGCCTGCTGCGAGTCCTCCCCAATGTTAACGTACTCGAGGCTAAATGGAATTAAAGGAAGCACTCAAAATGAAATTAAACCGAGCTTGAACGTGGTGCTTCGCAAAGTCAGGGCGAAGGTATACCGTGATACGATATAGGATTTTCGCGGAAACGCATCGATCAGACTTCATGCGAAACGCAGGACCGAAAAAACTGCGTGGCTATAATTCATGCGCGGTCATAGACGCGCATTGCACCATTGTGCACGTTCCTCATGGCCCAGCCAGACAATGGTGGAGATCGCACCGTCGATGGTTTTCCATGTACGCTTGCATCGTGACACGAAACATTCTACGCATACTTCTTGTCCACATCATCCTCGCTACGCGTAGCCTCTAAATTGTCCGCGAGCTCGTTGCATCCAAAGATTTGCGACGATTTGACGCATCGTCGATAAATCTGCTCCGTCCTTTTCATATGTTACCTACCTTTTCCTCCCTGTGGTATTTTAGTTGGCGATTTCGCGGTACGTTTAGGGAGGGAAGCTGGGGAATCAGATCCATATGTAAGACAGAAATCTCGAGTGGATTTTCAGTAGCAGTAGACGTTTCTTTAACAACTGTGCAAACACTCAATAGCGATACTGGGCGCATTGTGCTGAGGCTACTTGAAAAAACGGCCATGTACAAACCAGTTCCGGTGGAGTCGTACGTGCGCGCACACCTGTGCCAGTCCACCCGATAAAACTTTCGCTCGATAAGTTCCGGCGTTAATGCCGTTACGTATTCGACGACTCATCGAATAAATACGAAGCGCCGATACGATGTCGCTAGCTTAACTGCGCTTTAATAAATACGAAAATTCGCTGAGCAGCTTTCGCTGTGCCTTCTCGACTGAAAACAGCAACCTACGATTAGGTTACAGTAAATAGAGTCTTTCTACAGAGAGATGGTAGATGTAATTATTGTAAAGCTTGAAATTAAAGGGCAGGGAAACGCGAGTCACTTTGTCGCGCGTCGTGTTTCAGAAAGCAACAGCAATAGGACAGACTTTCGACCAACTTTCGCCGTGAAAGATGTCTAGGAGATCGTTCGATAGAGATTTGCTTGGATAAGAATCAGAGGACACGATTGAAACGTTTTCTCTCGGATCTGCTTCTGTGAGAGTAATTTTTCGAGTAGATCGTGGCTCTTCATGGATCTGTTTGAGAACTCGACTTCTATTCATACGTATCCATTTCAGGGACCCTTGACAAGGAAGACATTTTCAATATCTACTGTACTCTCATTTACGATTACTCTAATCCTCAAGCAAAAGAGATAGGAAGCACGAAGAAAGAGATAAACGAGACTTGCTCGAACCGAACAAAGACCACGTACGCGCGAAAAGCACGTCAGAGGTGTCGATCGACGTGGTCGCGCGACGTTTCAAATTTGGCAAAGGAACCTTGGCGCAGACGTGCCGCCGTAACTGAGCGGAGGAGACGGCACTTCCTTCGTCAGCGGCGAACATCGAATACCTAATCGTACGCCACGTCGACACGGTTCCGCCTCTTCGTTCTCGGGCTGGTAGGTGCCAGGCCGCGTTAATGACGCGTGTGTATTAAAAAACGCGGCCGACTTAAAATAAACGGGCCTGAGAACGCGGTGATTGATGAGGGAACTCTCCGCTCCGACGATCCCTTTTCGAGAACGACGATTCCGCGCCGGCGAGGAGACAGAGCCGACTAAATCCCGCGCGAGTACGTCGGGAAACGGATACCCCGACGATTTGTGCCCGGCTCGTTTGCGCGACAGGGCCACAAAGCGAACCGGCACCACGAGGAATCGTCCTCTCGTCGTTTTGCGCCGCGTCTGAGGAGAGATCACAGGGGCTCGTGAGTCACTTAGGTGAAAAGCTGGACCGGTTTCGCGAACCGCGTCTCTCTCTCGCTTTGTTTTATAATTGCTGGCTAACTCGAGATCCCCTTGGACGCTTTCAGCAGCCTTTGATTGGATTGTACGCGCGAGGACGTTTAGCCGATCATTGACGCGTTCTTCAGCACACCTTGAGACCTTTCATGGATACTTACTCAAATGGTGTTTTGATAAAGTATACATAAGTAAATGAATTATTTGTAAAAATGAAAGAATCTCATTCGAAAGTAATGTTGAGAGCTCAGGAGATGACAACTGGACGGCACAGAGGTAACAGAGGTGCTCGCCTTGCTAGAAGTAGTAGTAACGACCCATTTCTTCACCTCCAGTTACCTTCCAGTTAAAGTTAACTGGAGGTTCAGATACAGTGAGTCTCATCATTTCGTGATTCCCTATTAGACTAGATACGCTACATCACTTGAAATAACAATACTAACCTGCTGCTCCAAAACTGAATGAATAAATTTTTGAAGAATGATCATTCATTAGCTGATATTTATCATTTTCACTTTGAAGTAACAGCGCAATATACTAGAGTCGCGAATCAATGAGACTCAGTGTACCTGAATCTCGAGTTAATTGTAACTGTTAGGTAACTGAAGGTAAAGAAATCGGCCATAAGTATGACCAATTCAACCAATAAGGGAAATTGTGTGTATGTCATCTGTATGTGTTTTTCTGCGGGGCCAATCAAACCTACCAACAGCTTTTCCGCTCCCAAGAGTATTTATTGTTAGAACAAGTTGTAGAAACTGGAAAATACATTCTGAAAAGTTCTCAGTACTTTTATGAAGATTCAAAGACAGAATGGAAGAAGCTGTACGAGTCGAGAGAGTTACTCAGGCGCCACCACGTGACTTCCGTCGCTTGCAGGATCCACGGATCCGTCAACGTAACGATCTTGGTGACGGGGTCGGTTCTTTCCTGCGCAGCGAAGACGAAGGATGACAGAAGGGAGTGGGTCGTTTGTCTGACAGCGATCGTTAGGCTCACCCAAACTGTCACGAATTTATTCCGGTTATTTTAACGAATCGCGTCTAATTATTTATAATTGATTGTCGCGTAAGTAGAAATGGGCGACGATCGATTTTTCGTAGGGATCCATCTGTGCACTGGTGTTACGCACAATTTGTACCGTCGACCCTTGCCCAAACTTTGACTCAAAGATCGCATTAATCTTCCATTTTTTGTATATTAGAACGTGAAAAAGTCTCATGGCTGGAATGTACATATTCTTCTCTCAATGCGGTGCAGTACTTTTTTGTCTCTTGCTCCTCTGGAAGATCTCAAATGCTCCAACTCTAATTGTCTCTGAATTTTTAGAGCAAAAACATCTTCATTAGCTTTCAGAGCAATACTGATGAACATTTCTGTTACCATATGGCTATCGAAGCACTGCTCTTAATAAATATCAGAGAAACTCTGAACATCCATTTCCCCAGTTCGTTTGAACAGTGATACGAAAAGCGTCCATACGGAACAACTCGCGCCGCAATCCATCGAGATCGACGTTCCTCCGAGGGGAAAAATACCGCTTTCCATCGGGGCTGCGATAAACTCGTCTCGAAGAATTAAATCGTCCGAGGAGCAGCGTATCTCCGCCAAGGGCTCGCCCCCATTCATCTCGCGCGCCTCCACGAATGTTGATTTATTTCGCCGATCTATTTCGCGTAGCTCATACATTTTAACGCGTGCATCGTTCTCGAACCCAACTCGATCCGTCATGATCCGTGCATCAATACGATTCCGCGATTCCGACGAGTCAGCGAGCGAAGAGGAAACGGGAAGGAGAAAAAGGTGGCCACGGATAGGCTAACGAGGAGGTCCGTTGAAAACGGTAACAGTTCGCGCGAACGGGACCTGAGAGGAGGCAGATCAAAGGCGACTCGTCGCTGTTTCGGGGACACCGCGAACGTTCGGTGGGAAAATATCATTAATCCACTTTGACGCTTCGCGCCTCGACGCTGTTGTGACATGTCGGCCCCTCCGCCTCGCCTCCGCCGCCGGCGATTCTCTCATAATAAACGCCATTTATTTATAACGCGCGCGCAGCGTCCGAAACGAGGGTGGAGAGGAAAGATCGACGGCTACACGGGGCCGGGGAAAAACGCGCGATGCGACCGTAAATCGCGGCCTGGTTGATGTATATCGGTACGGATGCAGCGCCACGTGGAAAACAAACATTAATAGAACGACTGTTAGTCACCCTCTGCCGGGTGACATACCACCCCCGAGGGCATCGGTGTATTTACTAATTATGTTACGACGTGGCGTCGTGGACGTGTCACAACAACCGTCGCCGGATGTTGCCCGGCCTCGCGCAGCATATAAAAGCTTCCTCGTTGAGTTACGATTGTCGCGGCGGACGATCAAAGCGCGCTGCCACCGAAGCTTGCGGCTTAACGAATCCTTGTCGTGATCAACGCGAGAGCATAAAGTGGTTTCGTCGAGAAATTGCAGAGTTGGACACGGTACAGAGACAGACCGAGAAATTAAGGATTTAATGGGGCCAGTGTCGCGAGATGTGATCTAGAAATCGTTGCAGACCGTTATATAAATTCGTGAGACTCGAAGCTTCTGCTCTTCTTTCAATTCCTCGATTCTGATTCATCTGGATTGTATCAAAACAAAACTTCCGCCAGGAAAGTGGTAGTTCACTCTTACCTGGGCGCAATTTCATTACGTCGATAAATAACAGCTCGTTCAGGCTGATGGTATCTAGATTGTCAGGAAATTAGCATCGTGGTAATCACGTTGTATCGTCGAGAACGAAAGAAACGAGGCAGGACGCAGACGGACGGCGGCGAGCCTTTAATTGCGCTTTTTACGGTGAATTATCTCGTTAGACGACGGTGTCCCGCTGCTTTCAGAATGTTAATCCGTGCAGTGATCGGGCCCGATCGGTAGACGGGGACGGAGTACAGCGGGAACCAGGCAGCGTTTCTTTTCTCGATATCGCTCGGCCCGTGGACCCATAATCGACTGGCCAGCCGAGAAGGATCGGCGAGATCCGAACGAGGACTTTTTCACCTGGGGGCTCTCTACAGAACACCGGGAACCCCGCTGGCGTAATTAACATTCGGCACGTTTAGCCAGACCTCGAGGAGCTTCTTGCCACCGCGTGCCTCCCCCTCGCTTCGTCCTGGCCAGACACTGATTGAGACGTGACCAAAGGATGACGTGCCACCGTCTTGTACCCTGCCTGTTCTCTATTTAGTCGCGTGTGTTAGATCGCAAGGACAGGCTGCCTGGGTCGATGACATCATCATCCTTGAATTCTTTGACAGTTGGGAGTTCTAGTTCCCCATAGGAAAAAAATGTTTGCAGTTGGTGTCAAAGTTAAAACAATAGTCCAATATGATTACTCGTCTTCTTGCTACGCTGAGAGCTCACTGTACTAATCGTCTTCCTCGTTACGTATTAACGTTTTTTTATTGTGATGAGGCCGTATGCAATTAAGCCTTCATAAGTGGTAATTATGTAGTATGAGAAATCTAATCCTCATGATAGAAGTAGTACTGATTTGTTCAGCAAGATCGTTGATTGAAATTGATTCTAGTTGGCTAGGCACATATATGGAATGATTGCAGGTTGTTTAGCCAGCTTTGCATATCGCTGTATAAATCTTGGTATCGAGCTGTGATTGGGTGTATTTAACGAGTTCGCGTGGAAAGCTTCACGTTACGTGGCTAACAAGATCAGTGTACATTATTCTACCAGTAAAAAAGATAAGAAGAAACTGCAAGAAATAGTCTTGATGGAAGAACACCGCGTAAAGTCCTCGAAGTGTTTGACCCAGTGTAACGTTGCAGGCAAAGTGTTTCGTAACTTGACTCGAACTTCTCGATCCCTTCAGGAGGAATGCATCTGTTCTTCGTCGATGGTACCCACATGTCAGTCTTGTCTCTAGCGAACACAGTCACGGACCACACATTTCATATCTCAAGGTTGTTCCACTTCAACAGCATCGGTACATACTCCATTCCATTCATCAATAAACTCTACATCAACGAAGTGGATGCAATCTAGGAGCACGAACATTTATTTGCTCTAGCAAGGGTATCAAAGAATTCAGATCTAATGTAAACGGCAGACGTTCGTAGCTAGAGACCGCGGCGTCTCTTCTCGAGCAAATAAATTTCGCTGGTCCATTCGACCCCCAGAGAAGCAGGCCGCCGAAGCGGAGGACTCCTGAACGTCTCCCCCTGGATCGAGGGACGAGCTGCATCCGACGTCCGACTCGGACGTCCCGAGGATTGATTCGTCATCCATCGAGGCTGGGGCTGCGTGTTTTTGCCCGCGATCCCCCGACTAGTCACCAGTCATCTTCCACGTCGTAGTTTTCGTGTTCTTGTCTCCGAGTCGTGGCTCGATTCCGAGTCGTTTAATTAAATACAGTTTTTCATTGGTTGGGCCCGAATCCGCGACTGGCTGCCCGCTGGGACGCGAGGGAACCGCGATCGGGCACGCCGGCAAATAAATCAAAAGGGGATAGGAGTAGTAGACGGGAGCCGACGTGGTCGTTCCACCGGCCACGGCTTCCTGGAAGGCAAACACGAGTCGCCGATATAATTAGTGGCCGCGCGTGTCCGCCGCGCAACGCTCCGACGATCGTTTTCCCCTCGATTGGCCTCTCTCCCGGGAACCGCCCGTGTTCGAGGAAAACTCGCGGACCAGCGTGTGAACGAGATCGAAACGGGCAGAGCAGATCGATGTATTGACTGTTTGGACTTTAGACTGTAGGAAATGCGGGTTTCTTTACATATTTTCTACTGGGAAGACCTCAGAGTGGCTCTCGGTTCCCGCTGAGCTTGTTCTTTTGCAGGAAGGGGGCTTAAATGAAATTTCGAAATTTGGAATGGGGGGAGTTTATAAAAGTTCGGAAGAGATTAAGAGTCCCCTGGTTGTCAGACTCGCCTCAAGACAGGGAGTCTGACCCACGGGGTCATTATAATGATTGATGTCTTTCATATCCAAAACCGTCTCCAACGAATGTTCTAATGTCTCGCTTCGCCAGACATCGTTTTACACGCACCAGGCTTCGCTATATTGCATGTGAACTGAAGAAGACATGAGCTTCTTGTCTGTGGAAACACATGCAAATGTGTTATGGTATTTTTATATTGATTGTTAAACTGTATTTGATTATACTCGAGCAGAACTGTCGAAGAATCCTTCGGAATGAAAATAGGAAAGTGGTTATAAATGACATCGACGTCTCGTTATTTGATAATATAATTCACGATAAGAGTACTCGTAAAGTGCATCTTCGGTGAGCTCGTAACTCCTCAGACATTCAGGAAAGCTTTATGGAGACACATTAACGTTCCCGGGCGATTAAATAAGTCATATTATCGTGGTTCGTAACGAAGCCAACAGATACGAGCTTTTGGTAGGTACACATGTATTTCAATGTACATACACTTGAGTACACATGTACTTAAGTCCTCTACTTGTTAAACACTTTCGTTGTGATTCTTGAAGTTAGTCCACACCACTGCACATCGTCTACCTTGGTTGTCGGCTGCGAACTTCTTTTTCCTGCTCGTCCTTTTTTCACCCTGCCCAGATATCCGTGTCTCTTCTGCGCCGCCCGTATGCTCCAGACGCAGTATTTATAAATAAGCAGGAGCGTGGCAACCAAGAAATTCGTGCTCTTTGGCAGCACGTGGATGAAACTCGACGACAACGATGAAATTCAGTGATATAAAAGCGATTCTTAAAGGGAAGAATGCTGTTATGAGCAGTTCCTTTTGAGTCAAACATTTCTTTGATAATATTAAAGGTATCTCTAAAACGTATACGAAATTCATATAAGTCTTTAATCCTTGTCACTCCAAGACTATTATAGCATTCTTGTTAAACAACTCCAACCAAATTTTGGCCGTAAATGTTTTGGCAGGAATACTACCAACTTGCGCTTAACTGCATTACTGCCAATTGGAGTGATAAGGGTTAAACAAGAAAACAAGTGTCTCCAGATTTTTGTATTTTTATATTTTTCAATATCAACTTCTATTAATTAAAGATAAAATTGTACAAATCGTTCAACATAAAACAAGTGATGAAATTCTAGGTATATAGTGATTCCATTCGAAAAGTTAGAATTTCTCCTATCAAATATCGACGCAGAATAGCAACGAGTGGGGAGATCCAGCCAGCAACCAGCACAGCATCAATTGAGCCATCCACGAGCTAGACTGCTAGACAGATTTCCTCTAAATCTAATATCCAAACAGCCGGCGAACAATTACAGTTACGCAACAATGCTGTCTGGTTGGCGTTATCGCTGTCGGTCGTTAATTCAGCTTTTAACGGGCGGCAGTGTTCCCATCGGATTCCAGGGGCCGGCTGCGGAGACAGCCCCGCTAACCGCTTAAAAATTGATTCTATACCAGTGGCAGGGCTGTCTGTCCTTGTCCCAGTCGAGTCTTCTCTAAACTGTAGCCGCTTTGACAGACTGGCGGCTGGCGTGAAAACGCTCGCCAATTAACCCGCGGTGAATTATGCACCGCCCCTTGCCCACTAATTTAGTAGGTGACTTATGTCGTACTTGCCAGCCGACAAGACCCGGGACGAATTCGAGTACCTCGCTGAACGGTAAGCTTCCCTCCTCGCCTTTTTCTTTTTCCTCCCCTTCGTCGTCTTTTTCTTCCACCTCTGCCTCCTCTTCTTCTGCCTGGCTCTCGTTTCTCCGTCCGATCGTCCGTTCCTCTCGCCTTATCTGCTCTCCCACGTTCTCTGTCGCTCGCCTCGAACGACGAAGCGGCCTCGGTGTCGCAGAGCAGCCGGACATCCGGTAACTCGCGAGCCTCCTTTGAAGTCTTTGAGCGGTCGAGTTCGCGGGATCGTACGCCGAATGAAATATCGCCGCGGCACTTTCTGTTCGCGGACGCGTCGAGCGCAGCCTGGCCTCGGATACCGCCGCGAAAACTCTACACTTAGAGGGATTACTTTGCAGCAACTCGAAATCGGTTTATTGCCGAGCGAATCTCGAGCCTTTCGACGCGGCTTTTCAGTCTTTAGTGAAGGGGATAATTTCTCGAGATCTCGGCGTTGGTTTTTATTTGCACCACGGCGAGTAAGGAAAACTTCGATCTGGGCAGGGTTTAGGATTTCATAGAATCATGTGTTTTACGGATATTTGATAAGCAGACGTTGTTAACATGCCGAAAAAGGAAAGAAACGCCGCGGAGGGGAACAGGCACGCGACTTTTTCAAGTAATCGCGCGGAGGAAGTCGAAGAGTTACTGCCTGCCGTTGGTATTCGGCCGTACGATGGTTTATTCAGGAACAATAGATAGTCCACTGTATCGAGGACCTACGTCGAAGAGGAGCGGCCGCATCAAACATTCGATACCGAGGCCACAAATCGGAAAGCCAGACGTCGCCAATATATTATGATCGTCATGGATGTCCCTGGCGTTCTTTACCGATTCAGCTGCTGGTTACTCGAGCGTCCACTTCGTGGAAAAAAGACGGAAACTCTGCGATCTCCTTCCAAGAAATTTCCTTTACGTTTCACATTGCGTTTGGTACTCTGCCAAAACTGTTGTTACATTTTGTCTCTGATTGCCTTCAGGCTTCTCATACAGCATCAACTCAGCTCTACTAACAATTAGTGCCAAACTAAATTACAACCTCCTGACCAGAAGAATTGGATCCATCCCATGTGAATCTTCACACTGAATCCAACAATCCTTTTCACAGAAGCACGATTTCACGGTTTAAGAAAGGCCACGGCTCGTTACACGAAATCACCAGCTCACAGTGCCTCGTGAGTCGCATCCTCGAGCTAGAGCGCTCTTTGTAAAACACGTTCCCGTTCTTTTTCTCCGTGGCAACCGTATCTTCGCGCGGCGACCGCGTCCTCTGTGTCGAAAGGTAGCGTACCCGTGTAGGAGGTGAATAATGAATGGCAACGTCGAAACAAGTTGCTGGACCATCGTCGAGGATCGGGAGGACGCGTTCCGTGTGTACATGGGCTGGTTTCAGGAGAACGCAGTTACCGGCGCGAGTTCCGGGTGAAGCGACATGAAAAATTAACGGGCCCGCGTTTTGACGTCGCGTCAAACTTTCGTTGTACGAGTGATAGATCGTCCCGCGTCCGTGTAGATTACTCTTGAAGCGGTCCATGAGCGACAGGGAAGCGAGAGACAAGAGACGACAGGGGAACGGGGAGGAAAAGACGGTTTTGAATTTCTCTCTTAACGACCACCGGACAAATCCGAATTTTACGAGCGACACGCTCTTCGCGCTGTCCGCTACCTGTCTGCTCCATCGCGGCCCAATCTCGTTGGGATAAGTATTTTACGGAAGATTTATTGCCGTGACCGGCACAAAAGCTCTCCTCGCGCTGGATGTTGGCGGTTTGTGCAAGTTTGTGAATGCGGAGTTTCAGGGAACGACTATGTGGACACTGCGGCTTAAAGTGTGATCGATGGGTGATTTTGCTCGGTTTTGTAATTATTGTGTCTGCGGTTTGTGAAGGAGAACTAGATGAAAGATAATAAATTGATTAATATGCAATCTGTGCTACTGGCTTAAAATATCTTAGAATCGCTTCGTGTATTAATGAGAATTTTCAAGTGATTGCAAACCCTTGACTAACGGCGTATGCGCCCCTTCTTCTGTAACAATCAAAGTTCCATTGTATGTGACAAAGAATAATCTTTTCTTTGTGTTTAACAGGGAAGAGAGGATTAAAAAGTGGACGCAAAGAGTGGAGGCTACTGCTTTCGACAGATTCCCTTCGAGCCTGACGACAAGCTGATAACCGTGGCGCGCCTCTGAGCCACTGTTTCCCGTCACCGTGAAAAACTTCAATTAAACGGCGTAATAAAAAAGTTAAAAAGACGCGGAAGCCTAATAAAAATCTTTTCCCGCCTACGAGCCGTTAATTACCATAAGTTAATTATAACGACGTAAAAGCACCGTCGGCCACTCCCTCGACGGTTCTCCGCGATACTTCCACCCCCTCCGCTTACATAAGCGCATATATATATAAACATACATATACATATATTGCATCAGTGGATGGACTTGCCAGCCAACCCCCGCTCCTATTTACGAGGCGAACTTTGCTTTAAACCTGCCGATGTTTTAACTTTATCGCGACCGAAGTATGATTTTACGAGACGCCCGCGGGCTAAATATGCCCGCGTCGTAAAATTAACGGCGTTTCCATAAAGGAATCCGGCTGTGCTTGCGTTAAAACTCGATAAAAGCCAATAAAGCATCGCCACGGAGCGCAGTTTAGTATAGTTTATCGCCACCTTCCCTCCAAGTCACCGAGCGTCCGCTGACCGCTGCCAACCTGCGCCCATTTGCAACGTCCTTCTCAGGATAAGACTTACGAGGATTCTGTGGAACGCAAGTTCGAGGACCTCGCGACCCGACGTCTCGATCGTCTCTCCACGTTAACTCTTCCCCTGCGCGAGACTACTCGGTAACCTTCGCAGCTTAAACCTGTCGATAGTAGTTACCTCTTTTGCTACTGAGGAGAGAGGGCGATAAAGAAAGTTATTCGGGTGATATGCCTCTCTGGAAAGTGGTTAAGCTTGGAAACTGTTGTTCTAAAGTAAATAGATAAGTCTCCCTGTCGCATCTTTCAATTAGCCATTCTAGGCAAGCTCCAACTCTTTGTAGTTTCCATTTTCGTTTGCTATTATTATACCTTTTCTTGAGTCTTCTAACCAGTAGCCCCAAGAAATAAAGTTATACGCCTAGTGTGCCAACTATACTGTCTTGAGTCCATCCCGAATCACCAAGATCGAAGGGAAATGTCCACAGTAAATGGTGTTAATCTTCCGCGTTAATGCCAATACGCACTGTACGAAAACATTGTAAGAGCCCATTAATCGCGGTTTATTCTCCCGCCGAGTCCCTGGTCACTGAGAGTGTTCCCACAGTATCCATGTACTTGTGAGATAAGTGGTCGATTATCGTCATCCCCCCTTGGGGTAATGTCGCTAAAAACAGCATCCCCGTTGGCGGTAGATAGCGTTGTCTCGGTTACTACCCAGGCGACACGATCATTTTACAACTGGGCTACTATAATGGGTCGGTTTATCTGCGCGGCAGGTACTGGTCGCCCGGTGGAAACGCCGCTTTAGCCTCCCCTCGCCCCTGTACACTTGCATTTTTGCACATCGGTATCTTTACGGCGGCGTAAAACGGGTTTACCGAGCAATTTAGATGCCATTTGCCGCATTAACGGCGCGTCGCGATGCGTTTTTGTAATTCTAAAATTAGACGTTTCCTCGCGCCCCCGCTGCGACCGATACGCACCGACGAATTAATTTCGCTGGCTGGGTAGCTGCAACTGGAGCTTCGAGTTCGTCCTCAGCTTCCCAGTTCCAAGGGGAGGACAAACGGAAAGGGACACGGGTGTCCGCATAACTCCGCGGGATCTAGCGAGAAGGGGCGACGGAGGACGGACCCCCACAACCCTTTGAAGGTTTATGCCGATTCAGGAACGAGTTGATTCATGAAGACGGGATGGACCTCCTTGGGATCCGCGGCTCGGTGCCCCCAAGGCCGTGGCGGGTGGTCCCGCGGCTTGATTTCTTGTTTCCTCCACCACGGCCGATCTCTGGCCCTTCTGACGTCCTTCCCTCTGCGTTCCTCCTTCGCGGGCGCGCGCGAGAGCGAGCGAGAAGGGGATCGAGCCCGATCGGGCACGGCTGCGGGACAGCGAAGGAAGGAGACAGAGCGAAGAATGGAACGAGAGACACCGGCATTCCCCGCTGTCCCGTATACCTATAGCGATTGTCGATTTAAATGTTTACTAATAACCAGGCTTGTCCCGCAACCACCCAGAAGTCGGTCGCTTTGCATTTTTATAAGTACATCTTAAGGCCGGTTCCAAGAACGGGGACGTTTCATATTCATCTGGCCGCCGCCGACCGACTGTCCCCTTGCGCTCGCAGACTCCTCTGCCTCCGCGTATTGTCTGCTTCCATCGGGATATGCATGCGCGCCGCGATTAGCCAGCCAACGGCATAATCATTCGCGATGCTCCTCGTGGATGTCCTGCAGAACGCTGCACAGGTCGAATCGTTGCAATGATGGAAGGATATTTGCTCCTTGTGGACTACGCGACGTATGGGTTGCGTTGAGGAGACATAAAAAGATTTTTTACAAAGGATAATACCTATGCTTGTATTTTAGAATAGAAATGCAAGTTGTTTGTTGCAAGGTTAAACTTGGTGGCCAATATTAATGGTTGGATTCAATTACCCTCGCTACTTCGGGGCCTAAAGCATAAATTGGATAACAGGATGATTGAGAAGGAATTAAAGGAAAATCTGTTTGTCTAAGAATGGGACAAAGAAAAGCTCGCTCATCTATCTCTCCAAAAATCCTTTCCCATAGATGGCAGCGATCGATCAAAAGCAGGATGTGGTGAAGAGGGAAAGAACAACGAAGCCTACCAGGTTTTCTTTTTGTATAATGATTCGTTTATTGCGAAAGGACACAGTCTGCAAGCCATCTGCCAATGTGGCATCGGCGAGCTCGCGTGAAATTTTGGACACGAATGACTAAAAGGTGATGGCGATCGTTCACTCTCGACATGACATGATATGTTGACAGTCGCTGCGCCCTGCAGGTGTCCCGTTCAACGGTTCGTGGAACTGGTAATTCAGTGTATAGTACGTATCTGGGTTTCCCCTTCCCCTATTCTTTGCTCAAGATTCGAAACATCTCAGGGTAGCAGGGCGCAACGGGAATTCTAAGTTCCGACAGATTACGAGAAGAGTCGAGCGCAGACACAATGACAATACGTCATCGGTGGTAATATTATTAAAGGACCGAGAAAAAATTAAAAGAATGCTATCTTCTACTTATTTATGAATTTTCTCAAAGGAACATCTTTTCTATCAAATCGTTTAAAGCAATAAATAAATAATACTTACGAACGCAGGATCCACCCTCACCCCGTAATCTGTCGCAGCGATCAACGATCCATACCTCGTCATGATCGACCGAGTCGACGTGAATCGATAATATTATAAACATTGCAATAACAATAATAATAATAATCATCATCATAATAATCATAATAATAATAATAATAATCGTCATCGTCGTCGTTAGTATGAATTATGATCCTCAAATATTATAATAATAATAATATCGTACCTACTCTACATACAATACATACACTGGCCGGACGCTCTTCTACTGGGCCCTCTCTACTATTTACAAACGCATAAATAATTATTATCATCGTTTATTTATATATATAGTACTTTATGTATAGTATTACCGTCGAGTCGACACGCCTAGGGATAGTTTATCTTTTTTTCCTTTAAACCGCGGTGGTTGCTGCTGCTGCTACGGAGATAAACGGGGCCTAAGATTTCGTTCTCTCGTCTCCTTTAATCAAAAGTAGGAGATCGGTAGGAATGGGGGAAAGGAGAGGTGGAGGACAAACCGCGAGAGAACGAAAGACGATAAACTATAGCTGGGACAACGTCAACTGGCTTGTTCAAGACCTTACAGGGGTTGTTCCCACCATTTCATCTCGCCAGCCTCCACTTATAAAACATCTCTTCGACGCATCGTTTGCCTCTGAATCATGGAAACAACTAAAAAACAAACCTGCGAATAAGCCGCGATAAGCAGCCTCGAACGGTCACTTGATCTTGTCCCACCTATAGGGACAACGCGCCCAGTCCAAGGGGGGGTAGAAAGGGTATATATATATCTCGTTCTGTCGGTCAGTTACTGTACACTAATTACAAGATCGTAGTCTCTTATTATTGTCATCCACACCACACTGCGCCACGCGCGACCGTCCCTCGGTTCGATTCAGTCACCTCGATTCAACAGTTCACGGGAATCACACTCGTCCGGGGGACTTGAGCTCCTGCGTGAGCGGCAGGTTACCGCTCGGATGGGGCGACTGGTCGGACCCTCCCGAGGAGGCCGTCGACGAGGAGGACGGGGAGAGGCCGGAGGACGCGGTCGTCAATAAAACGGCGGGTCCACCGGGGGTGCCGCTGCCCCCGTTGATCGAGAAGGGTTTAACGTTACCACCAGCGGAAACAGCCGACGCGGAGGACGTCAGTATGCTGGGCGCCGTGGAGGGCGGCATCACGCCGCTTAGCCCGCCCAGGGTCCTCGAGTACGTCTCTAGCAGGGACATGTCACCCGAGCCCAGGTGGGAGGCTCCGTACAGGTTCCGGTAGAAGTCGGGGTGCGGCCTGACGAACTGCGTCCCCGAGTGCATCGCGGGGTGCAACGGGTGATGGGGTGGTAAACGACTCGCCAAGGGACTCACCAGCTTCCCTCCACCTCCGCCACCTACGCCACCGCCGCCTCCTCCACTGCTGCCACTGTACGGCGACGGGAGGCCCGTCATCGTGGTGGGATTGGGACTCTGCTGGTCGCCGTCTTTGCTCGCCATGTCGGCCAGCGACCAGATCCTCGGCTTCGTGGTCACCACGCTGCCCGTGGACGGCGCGCTGCTGCTCGCCGGAAGGTGGTGACTGCTGGGCGATGTGCTCTCTGGAGAAGGGTGACGCAGCAATCGACCATGAGACGACGCCAGATACGCGGGATGCTGAAGCTGTAACGGATGCCTGGGCTCTCGTTGGTCGTACAGACACTCGGGGCTGTCTGGACCACTGTCGGCCCGAGACTCGCTCCACTCGCTCTCGGTTCTGCCTTGAACACCCGCGGAGCCGCCGCTGGTGCCGTGCAGAAGGTCCATCCGGTGCGCTGGTCGCTCACCATCTTCGCTTGAACCGGTACCCGAGTCCTTCGAGTCTGGAGCAAAGAAGGGATTTTTGGTTTTGGGTTATGGACTAGGGAAGTTTGATGAAAACACGCGAGAAAAAGGAACGATGCTGTGCAGCCTAAATTGTGGATCCGAACCCTTTGTACTCATATGTTTAGTGTTATTCGACATTAGTTTTCTTTATAACTACATCTATATTGAGTCACACTCGACATTTGTAAACTAACTTAGAATAACTGAGAATTAAAGAAAAGAAAATTTTTTAAAAAGCAGAAATGTAAAGGATTACGATAATAGGGAGTTCTTGGAAAAACAATTTTTTCAAAATCGGAAATGCAAAAATTTAAAATAATAGGGAGCTCTTGAAAAGACAATTTTTTAAAAATCGGGAGTGCAAGGGGTTAAATTTTGTTACAAAACTTACCTAGTCGATCTTTCTCGTCCACGCTCTTCCTTCCACTGTCATCGTCCTCGTTATTGTTGTCCTCGTCCTCAACCCTATTTCTCGGTTCCCACGTCATCTTGTTCTCCTTTTTAAGACGTCTTCGAGCATTCGCGAACCATGTCGACACCTGCGTCAGCGTCATCTTCGTGATGATAGCTAGCATAATCTTCTCACCCTTCGTTGGGTACGGGTTTTTCTTGTGTTCGTTCAGCCAGGCCTTCAGGGTACTCGTCGTCTCTCGCGTCGCGTTCTTCCGCCTCGCGCCATTTAAGTCCATGCCATAACTGGAATAAATAAATTAGACAACCTTGAATTAACAATACCTACACTATTTGATATATAACAGAAAATTTCCTTGGCGACGCGAGTAAAATAGCACTCATCAAATTGTCTTAAAAATAATTTCATCCTCAAATTGAAGACACTCTGCTCGATTCCTACGTATCGAAAGCTCCATATCGTTGGGGGAATCGAATGCAATGTCTCTAATGGAAACGCTCGGTCCTCTTATTAAATCCTCGGACGTTCTCATCGTCGTACGATGCACGTGACCCGGATATAAGACGGTCGGGTCGGTACACAAGTCGCGATACGTTATACCAGCAAACTGGATAAGAGGAGTCACCGCGATCTAGGGAAGGAGGAAAAGAAGAAGGCACAGCCTTCGTTGGAAGCTCGTGTCGGGAAACTTATCCAATCGTGAGGCTCGTTACGCCTTCCCCCTTCGGAGATCGGTATAAAACTCCGAGTCCTGCTCGGTTAGAGGAACGATATAAGCGGGTAGCTACTACTTTCATCCCGAGAGCAGATCTCTATCTAACGGTTTAAGCTCCTTTCTTCCATCCGGGAGTGGAGTGAAGAGGAGTCGTGAGTGCTGTGCGGCCTCCCCTCGCGCCGCCACCCAGTCGAACCGGAGCGACCGACCCTCCGAGATCCCATTACTAAAAGACTAACCCTTATCAAAGATTAAACTTCGGTATAACTGCTGAATCGACGGGATCGAAATTAAATTTTCCAGCGGCGACCAACCGGCTGAGACGTCGGGATGCTCACCCCCTCCCTTTTGCTCTTTCACGTTTTTCTCTTGTCCCACCTCTACTAGACTTCCTCCCCCGTTGCGGTCTTTTCTACATCCTTTACCCTGTTTAATGTTTCTTCTGTGACAAGCCGCTCGGTGGATGGTCGAACTTAGGAGTAGTTAAGGGTAATGTACTTCCGTGACTATCTGAAGCCAGAGATAAAACTTTACTTTCGACTTGTGTAGGTATACATAAAACAGTACAACAGCTAACAATGAACTCCTGATGACTGTATTCATCTGAGGATCGAAAAGGGTCAATATGAAATCTGACAATTTCCAACGCAGAAAAATCGCGGTTCTGAAATAATCCCTGAATATAGAGGTGACATCCCCAGCGGAAGTCAGCCCTCCGTCACGAAGGCACCGAGTAACATCCTGAACGACGAGATATCGTTGATCCAAATCCCCTTGGAGTCAACTCGGAAGCGCACCTTTGTCGTCCTACTGGGGACTGGGCCGGCGTGACGGGAAACCGCCATTATTGAGCTTTATTTTCACCCTCTTTCGGAGTGAACCGGGGAGGGAGGTCGGCGTGTGTGAACGCGCGAGTGACGTTCCCGGTGTTGGTGGCGGATCGAGGGAGGCGGCGAGGGCGGTGGAGATGGGAAATTAATAAAACTGTCACTTATCTACCCTTCCCCGAGGCAGGCCTACAACGCTATCTCTCCCGGCCTCTCTTCTATCTTCTTCCACCCCCTATCTTTCCGCGGGCTACGCACACCCTCCCCCTCTGCGCTCGCATCTGTCTCTGTTCCGCGTGAGGCTCGCAGCAGCTGAAACGAGGCGCTAAACATTTCAATTTGGCATCGCAGCCGCTTCCAGCAGAAAGCACGAAAAGCGGCGTGCACACATTCTCTCGCGCGTTTCGCTCCTCTCCCACCCCTCTAGCCATGAGTGTCCTTCCATTGTGGAGGGTCGAAGGCTGAGCAGTGTGCGCGAAGAGAGCGGAGGAGGCGAAGGAAGGTGGACCGACGGTGGTGAAAACAGAGAGGAGGAAAGGGAGAAAGAGGGTGGCTTAACCCCGGTCTGTTTGCGAGGAGCAAATGGCGTTCTGCAGTTATTTTAAAATTCAGCCGGTGGCAGGGGGCGCGGATCGGATTAAAAAATCAGAGTGGAAGCTTGTTTCTCATGATAACAGCCAGCCGCGCCCGAGAGCGGGAACTGCTGCTTTCTACCGATTCCGTCTCCACCCCCCTCTCGGCTGCTCTATCTCTCCGCCTCTTCCGCGTCCTCCCGTCTCTTCCTCTTGCTCCCTCTGTTTTTCTGTCTTCTTCGCCCCCAACCCCCGCTCACCATCGGCCAGTTTTTCGTTCTCTTCCCCCGTGGCGCGCTCCTGCACGCTTCTCCTGAACCATCTCTCGCTTGGTCTCCGCTGGTATCGCCGAACTCGCCACCCCCCTTTGGGGATCGCCATATCCTCGACAGCTTTAAATACGTCGCCAATACGGCTGCTCGCTTGCGTTCGAATATAGACGCGTTTATCTATATACAAATCGTATTATATACGCGTATACTTACGCAATCAGAATCGTATGCGCGCACAATCTCGAATCCCTCTTTCCCAGCGCGAGAGAGAGGTCGCATTAGCAACTTGTTCCCATGGCGATCGCTAATTGATTCGTCCCTCTGTTATTCTAGCATAGATGCTGCTTTGCTCCTTTTTCACACTTCGCGAAGAAGAGGTTGCAGAGATTTAAGGGTAGCTGTGCTTCGACATGATCAGATGACTTTATATTTTTTTCTAAATAACACCTATTTAATAAAACATCCATCAAATATCTTTTAACTTACTACTCTGCAAACCGCCGTAGTTAAAACTCTTTAGCGCTCATCGCAATCGCCGTCTACGATAATTAGAATTTCATTTCATCCCTCTGTATCGTGAAACGAGTGCTTCAACACGAAGATACAAACGTCCCCAGCTTTAGGAAAGTGATCAGCCATCAAAGTCCAGGGAATCCGCGCGGATCGACCATTAAAGTCTACCGAAACGGCCATTTCCCGCGACCCTCGTCGATAGAGTGGTCATCGCGGACGCGTTTGTCAAGGCGTAGCCTTGAAGGGGATCAAAACGGGGGTGAGTGACCATGGCCAGTTCGAAACGAGGCAGGTGTGCGGCTCGCACGACTCCGCCCCTCGTTACCACTCGTAACTAGGGGTGATATCCGACTTCTTTCCTCCCTCCCTCTCGCTCCCTCCCGTGTCACAGTCGGCTTAACGCACACCTTTCCAGGTGGGGTGACGGGATTCGCGCGCTTTTATCAACGCAAAGGTGCAGCCATTTCGTTCACGGCGCCATCTTCCCTTCGTGGGCACTGTACACACGCACTGAGGTCCGCACGCGCTCGCTCGTGTAGAAATTCCTGCCTCGTGGTCGCGTTTCAGCTTAATCAACCGCGAAGCCACGCCAGCCTTCTGCGGTCCCTTTCATCTGGCCGTCCTCCTTCGCTCGACTTTGCTATGGGACCCTGAGAATCCTCGAGGGACTCATGGGCTTTCGACTGGAAACTGCGTTCGAATATCGAGTAAAGTTCTATGCAAAGATGAGAAGTTGATTAGTGTCCAATTGATTGCACCATAATTTCCTCCTTATAAGTTATCTTTTCTCGCATCGAAAACATCAGTGAGTTTCTTTGTTTTGATATTCAATCATGGGTGTGTATGGACCACGAGCAACTGGGCCGATTTTAGCCGCATCGACACTATAGTAACAGCGACACGTGGTTTTGTAGGAAGTTGAAGCCTTTATCTTGTAATATTCCTGTCATTTCACTTCTCTAGTGCTCCAAACATGTTCATTTGGCCGTTTGAATAATTCTACGGCCACGCTGAATTTCTAGTCCAATTACACCTACCCTGTGCTCTTTCTTTTGTAAATAGCCAATCAACTTATTATCTTGACACAATAGTAGTTATGAGGTGATTATTTTCCAGCTTTGGTATGCTTTCTAACCCTTAACTACTACACCTATTGAAACTTACGTAACCACTATTAGCAGTCTCACGGATCATTAATGTTTATTGCGTCATTATTAACATAGAAGTAGCAAATAAAAAATCAAAATCAATTGTTCTTGACAGGCTCGTATGTCAGGCAGAAACGAAAATAGATGTAAATAAGTAATTAGTAGCGGTCTCACAAACCAACAATAGTAGTTAAGGTTTACAACATATAAGACCATAAGTACGTTTGATGAAAATCTTTGAATAAGGAAGATAGATAATTTAAGAGGCTCAGAGGAAAGTAGACCAACGAAGAATACGCAATTATATCTGAATGAAAGGCATGTAGCAGCGTTGTCGCGTTAAGTTCTCAGCAGCACAGATCGTCAAAGAAGCGCGCATCGCGTCGCGAGGAAGTTTGCGAGCGCGGTGACAGTCGGTTGTTCCACATCTAACTTTATTACCAGTTGGTTGCAACGTGACAGATCGATCGTAAACTTCGCCGATGCACGTGTGTACACGTTTTCCTCTGCGCGCGGGCCTGTATACGTGTGCGGGAAACGTCGCCAAAGGAGAACACTCGCGGATACACGACTGCACGCGCACCCACACAAAGATCTCGTCTGTCTCTCGACCCGACAGTCCAGAGATTATACAACCTATCTCTCTCCCGTTCTCGCCGAACAGCTATCTTCGTCCCTCGGCGAATGTAACGGAGTTTATATAAAATGATACACGGCCAGCTACTTTGTCATACGATCGTTTAAATTCATCTCGAGACAGACGTGCAGCGGGGCCGCGATTAAAGTCAACCACCGCTGAATTATCGTTAGCCGAGATTACCGCGGCTCGCTGTTATAGCGGGCTCGCGAAAATGTACAAAACCCGAATGATAGAGCGGGATCTACCCGCGTGTACCGTTCTGCGGCTACACTTGTCCCTGTTCTACCGTTACAACGCTCTGCGCAACCTTTATCGAGCGATTAAGAAAGCGAGGGTCGAATGTACGATCTGCGAGATAGCGGTGGAGCGAACAGTCTTATCGAAGGATAACAGAGTGTGGAGCAATGGGACACGTTGATAGACGTTTTGTGATATTCGCTATTGAACGATGGAGGTCAGAGTAACATTTTGCTAAACTATTGAATACCTTTGAATTGTCTATGGTAGACGCTTGAATCTCAAGCAGAGAATGCAGAAAGAATATGCAGACTTGGTTGAACGATCGACCTATAAATCTCTCACACGAGCCAATTTTTTCTCCCTCGGCAGCCGTTTACGTGGCATGACCTTTCACTGTCGACACGCGTTATCCGTAAAAGCGTTCACCTAGCCGCGCGCTCTACGAGAGAGCGAGCTCGTATCGAGAGACGCGAGGGGCGCGGCCGAGTCATTAAATCTTAGCGCGCACCCGACAGGACTAATCTGCGTCCATTAAGGCTAATGGGGAATAGCGCGAGAGACCGAGAACCGCTGTCATCTGCATGTCGAAGGCGAGAGGGAATGTGTCCCTCCTAACGAAAAACGCATGTCGCCGACTTTTCACTCGGCCACGTTCGGCGCAGCAACCCTTGCGCCGACCGTGGCAAAAACCAACCCCCGAGGACCGAAATCGGGTCATTAAACGGCCGTACATCATCGCTGGGACGTGACACATCCATGAGGCAGTAAGCTTTCACTCATTAGCCCTAAATATTTCTGGTTTGCAATGGATCGAGAGGAGGATCGGGTTCGATGAATGAATGGGTCCCTTGAGAACGTTATTTTATAGAAACAAGTCGCGATCTTTAGATGGTAGACGTTCATTTATGGGAGATCAATAGGAGAACACAGATTATGTCAAATTTGATATTCCTTGAACTGTTCACTTGTTACACAATGGTTACGCATTAGGTAGATTATGCACTCGTTTTTACTGTAAATAGAAACCATTCATTGAAGTATTATGTTAATATGAGAAACGTATCTTGCAGGGATTCCTTGTTGCACTGGGTAAGTAATACGTATCACTTCGCTAAAAACTTCGAGAAAATTAAGTGCAGAATAAACTGAATAAAAGAATAAACATTCTTTGCGAGACCTATAGCAGAATCAAATACATCGCGATTCAATCTAATTCCATTCCAGCCGAAGACAGCAAATATTTGACGGGGCCTTCAAAAAGGGTTGGCAGCGTGCTCGAAACGTAAATCAAATAAGCGATCTTATCGATGGATCGTACACTAGCTGTTGGCAACGCTAAATGGTCTACGATAGGATCGTCGAGTATCGTTCTATACGGTTGGTAAATAACAGACACAGTATCCCTGGGCACTAACTTTCATACTCCCTTTGATCGAGCACACCAGCAACAGTTTCACAATCATGTACCAAAAGGGACTGTTTCTCTACGAGCAACGCTTTAATCTTATCGAAATCACATACAGACAGATACAGTTATCAATGAAAATCGATTCGATTGGAAACCATTTTTCGCTGCGCCCGCGCTGTACATTCCTAACGGACAGCAGATAGCTTTCAATTCAGTATTCAGAATCGGTGCCAGAAAAATCTTGAAATTTTAGGGTCAAACCATACTACCTACATGTATGTATTGATATGCTTATGGTCCGCTCACTCTCTGCTCTCAATTCGATCAAATATTGTTTCATTGTTTTTTAAATGTACGTACGTGTTCGCATTATGAATAACTCTCCAATCTCGGTTCAGCCGTGTGTTATGGTATTGTATATTTAGACCAAGCGAACAAATGCTCATTCTTCTCCTACCTTCAGCAAAATTTAATTGACAATTGAATGACAAAATGCTTATGTCACTTGAATTCTACTGAAGTGAGGAACAAACGAACATTCGTTTGCTTGATTCAGCCGCGCCATCAGAAGAGTGTAGCTCCCAGAAATAAGCGTGATCGTATCAATAGTTCAACTTGTATCAAGATCAAATCACCAAGTCCCAAAAATCTTAGTATTCAAGTCAAGATTACTACTACGTATACCAAACTCTCGAGAGAACCCCAGTTCACGTGTCAGTGTCCATATCGTCGAGAAGTCACACCTGCACCCCATTTTTATCGCGCAAGCGGATCCAAGGTACAGCGATTAAGATTCGCGGGTCGTCCTGGCATCCTTAAACGCGCTCGAGGCTCGAAGCGCGTGCCGACACATCGGTCGTTGTACGGACACACTTAATAATACGTGTCGACGATCCAAGAGCATGGCGAGGGGACACAGCAGAGGAGGAGCGAGAAACGAAGTGGCCGGACATAGAGCACGGGCTACGTAAGCGGACTGTGTTCGTACAACGATATACACGGCTGGTTGTTTCTTATTGTTTACCCTATATGTCCCCGGAAGCAGGGCCAATCCGGCGGAAAGACGAGACCGTTAACCCGCACGATCCCAAGACCTCGCGGCCATGCATGCCAACTCTGCATTATTAGCTTTTTGTATGCTTATGTTAAGCGACGACCGCGCGCGCCTGGGCATAATGCTCCTTTCGATCTCCTTCAAGCAACACCTCCACGATTTTCGCTGAAACTATCGGCAGTTTTGGGGTTTGTCTGCCTCGAGCTCACCCGCTTCTTCCGAGAATTGACACGGGATTGAGAGATAAGAACTCCCGAGGCGAAGGGATTTGAGTACGGGTCATATCAGTCACCACTTTCTTCCTTCCATGAAGCAAATGAATTTTTAAATATTGTATATCTCAACAATTTTTCATTTCTGAGTGTTTAGATGCACATATACCCATATTCAGCGTATGTACATTCACCATAAGGGCTGTCAACTTGGTCTAAGAGAATTCTTTGTCAGAATTTGCTAGTCAAATTGAAAGATTTTTCTGTCCTAGTACTAAATTTGTATACAAGGCAAGATAAGTCTTACTACATAGAAAGCTTTATGTAAGTCATCTTGAATCCCCTAAGCCCCCAAAAGTGATCATTATTTATCAGTATATTGTAATTTTTCATTAAAACGCCATAAAATGAAATTCACTCTTTTTGCAAATCTTTTACTACTGTTATTTTTCGATTTTAATTATGAATTAATAAATATCGTATGGGTGGTAAATTTAAGAGCACTGGCGAAATAGACGTTATTTATCGATTTAAATTTTTTAGAGATTCCAGTTTCTGAAGCAGAATGCCCTTCTTGTGAATCGTTTCGCTTGTGAAATTGTTCTCAATTAGTCACCTTTGCACTATGTCAAATGTTCCTTAAATTTCTTAAAAGTTGTGTATCATGAATTCCGTATTCGATGAAAGCAAAGTCATGTAGATGCATAAGTTAGAAGGAACTACTCCAAAATGTTCAGTAAAAAGTAGCTACCGATGAGAACCACTGTAAATATCTGCAAAGTGCATAGTTAAATTTCACTTCAACTAAAAGCAACAATATCTCTAAAGCAGACGATTTGCACTTCTCCAGTTGATTAATAGATATTATTTAAAACACTTGTAGCCCGTATAAATACATGTCAAAACATCCTACAAAATCATTAATCTTCTGGAACGAAGAATTTCCTTAAAATTTGCTCCAATAAATATCTGCATGATTTATTGTATACTTCATTGTCGTTTGCACTTACGACCATTCGTACGCTTCGCCGTAATATTAATATCATGCTAATACCGATTCGTATGAAAAGAAGATAATGCCGGGGACCTTTCTACATAAATATGCAATCGTCAGTCGACGATGGAGTAGAATTTTACTTTACAAACACAAACGCGGAACTAGACCGAGAAATACGAAAACAGATAAACAGTGCCATCGAATGTGTTAATCAATGGGTCTATTAAGTGGTTAGATATTCCTCCGTTACAATCGCGAACTCTGTCGGTACACGATTCGATAAGTGCTCCACGTTGTTCCTACGATTATTTCCAAGTGCGCGTTACGTAAGTCGCGCGAGCGATAGGTTACACGCAGAACGAATTATCGATACTAACAAAATGTTGCTCGCGCCCGAGTACTCGGCGTTATCGAGGGTAGGCATAGACGTCTCCACGCGAGAGGTGCATCAGAACCGTCGTCGCGGAAAACGATGTGCCTGAGTAATGTGATGAGCCCCGAAAACGGAGACAGTGTCGAAAAAGTTGTGCTTACGTATCTCGTGCGACACCACCGAATAAATCTCATTCCTCGCAGCTTTTATTATTGGTGCGAGAGAAAAAGGTATGATAACGTATCGTCCGGCACCGCGACAAATAGATTGACGCGCGCGAATTATTCGCGAAAACGTAGAAAGAAAGCGCCCACGTATCTTGTAAACTCGTTGTTTCTCGTGGGACAGACACCTCGACGATATTTCGCGTTGCCATCGAGATAGCGACCGCCAATCCTGCGCATTAGTCTTTTCGTGCAGGGTCAAAGTGCATGCAATTTTTCTTCCGATGACTACGACAATGTACAGGTGGAACCTGTAATAACGTTTAAACGTTCAAATAAGAACGTGTTGTTTATGAAGACTCCTTGAAAATGCATCGAGTCGAAGCGTAAATTATTACCTTCCTTGTCAGCCCGATAAGACGCATCGCGATAGATATTACTCATGTTTTTTTTATGGTGCTGTGAAAATAGTTGTTTTTGATGAAAGCTTCGCGAGAATTTGACGTTGATTAAGTGTGGGGTAAAAGTGCAGTAACTGGCGTCTTTCTTTAGAAGCTTGAACCTGTTTTCTGGATTCCATGAACGTTAAGAAATATTACAGGAAATGAACTGTATCTTGTAATATTTAAGATATCCACTTGTAAAAAGAAAAATGATAATTCTTCGAGTAACCACTACCTACAGAAAACTAGCAGAATGTACTCAGATATCTTTATATTTAACCCTTAACCGGTATGGCATGAATTCAGTTGTTGCCATTCCATTATCAAACATAATTGATAACGGTAAACAGAAAATTGATAACTTTTCAGTTTATTATTATCTATAACTGATATTCATTAATATTTTATAAAAAATGAGACAATATACATGCTGTGATTCCCCTATACCAGTTACAGGTCAAGGATTTCATCTACTTTCAGCTTCCAATTATATCATCCAAAACTTCATAAAGTAAAGCTGATATTCTAGAGAAAGAAATTAGTGGAGCAAGACCGTATTATGTCAAGCAGCCGATATCAGCGAATCTTGTAAGCCTGCAGGTGCACCCTCGGACCTTTCGGTAATTATTATCGCGCAGAGGACTCGCTTGGTTCCGGTTTGGACCGGCGGTAGGTCGTCGGTAAAGGAAGACCCGGTGCGCGGAGCGACTAGACCGAATGGATGCTAAGCAAGCTGTAGTATCCGATCGCTTCCTTGCATACGAAGCAGTTTCCAGCGGAAATGCGTCACGCGCGCCTCTATAGATTCCACGAGGTGTCCGAGCACGAGGGCTACGTCGTCAAGCGGCATCGACCACCAGGTCGACCAGTGATACGTGACCACCGTCTTCCTTGAACCAGATAACGAATTAATTAGAATGATCGATAGCAGACACTGATACCATGACCTATGTTTCGTCTACTGTTTATTCAGAGGCGTTTAAAATTTAAACTTTCTATATCGCGAGCAGTTTTATTGCGGACAAATCGTCGTAAATTTGTTCGTAAACATTTGTGTGCCAGCCACTGTGGATATCGTTAAACCAGAGGAAATAGCCTTTGGATTTTTATGAACGACTGTGAGATCAAAGGTCGCCTCAAAAGGGTAGAGTCACAGACTGTGCCAGACGGTTTTGGTGCAATTTGATTACTGTGGTAGACGAATATTGGGTAACGTGGACAAATTTATTACTGTATTACTTAATTTCTACCCAAAAATTTGTACACCTACATCTATGTAAGTACTAACCAGTTCATAAAGATATAGACACACTTTTAAAGCAAATTTAGAAATAACTTTGATAATTAATATTACACAAAAAGCATTGATTAACGATCGATCTTCGTCCTTTGATTCAACCATCCTCCGATCGCACCGATACCCCTCTAATTGTTTACCAACTGCTAACGCGTTAACAAGTCGTTAAAACGCGCTTACAAATCGCCTGAAGGTTCGCTCGTGTTTCCTAGACCAAGCAAAAGCGATAACGAGCGGAAGGGACGGTTGAAAAAATGTAAAAATTGAAAACGTTCAAGAGCGTTGTCGAAAAGACGCCGGAAGGCGGCGATAAGCCGACTAATTATCGAGATCTCGCTCGAACTGTCCACCTTCGAATGCGCCATCGAATTCCCTAATCGCGTCCGCTGACCGATATACGATTTCCGATTTATCAAAATGGGCGACCTTTCACCGGTCGCGCATCGTGACACGCGTTGACCGATTCGAGGCGCGTAGCGCGAGAATAAAAACGCCCAAGGCGACAGTCCCGGGTCAACGGAGCGCTAATTTATTGGAATGTTTATGTGTTTCTCGTCCGCGCGTTATCTGGGCCTGTGCGAGCACATCGACCACTAGACCGAGCCGAGGAGAGCAACACACGCAGCAGCGTGCAAGCCGAGCAAAAGGGGGGCTTCTTCTCTCTCCTCTTTTGCCTGCTGCGCTGCTGCTGTTGCTACAAAACAGGAATCGTCGATTCGGCGCGCGTGGTGGAAGCGGATAGATAATTTCACGGCTACAGAGAAAAACTTTCCGCCTGATGTCACTTCGCAATGATTACTTCAACGGAACCACGTATCGATTGTTTACTCCTGCTCGTTGTTTTCTGGAAAGGTGGATATTTCGTAAAACGATTTTCAAATCTGACGGACGTTTAGTCAGATATTAAGTAGGAAGTAGCTTCCGTGTAATAGTTCTCTCTTGAACGTTTTACGTTTATTGAGATGCCTCGATTCAGACCCTCGAGAATGAGAATGAGTACTTCTTGTCAATTTTAGACTTTGAGGTGATGTAATTGAGCCAGTTTTGCTCACGATCATTCTCGAGGGGTACGAGCATCATTCCTATAAAAGTGCTCTTGAAAACTCACCCGTTGAAGGGATAGCTGGCGAAAGCGGCGTCGTACGGATGGTACACGGATGGATAAGGCCACGCCGCGGCAGCTCCAGCCCCGAGATTTTCCTTCAGATCGAGGCCAGCAGCCTGCAACCCAAGTAATTATACTTGTTAATGACGTGGCGACGCTTGCACGAGTAATTAGTGCGAGTTGTAGCAAGAAAAACACGCGAAGTCCATCGGTATAGGGTTAGGCAATGGTTTACTGAAATTGGATCGTTCATTTCATTGTGAAACTCGTGGTTGTTTCAAATTTTGATCCTCATTGAAATTTTCTAATTAGTCTCCATATCGTGGTAAAGAAAACATGATCTACGCTGCAAAATGGGCAATTCATTTTTAGAGGTATTCCCCGGATTAATTAGTGTCGTTGCTCGTCCACGGCTCCAATTAATCGGCGTTAATGAGAAAAATAGCTGGGAAAGTGACGATAAGAATAATTAGAATCGATGCGTGCCGGTCTTGTTTGTTTCTGTAACCCATAACCCCGTCGGTACGACTACTATATGCTGCATTTAAACTTCCATCAACCGGTAGGAATAATAGCACTATACAGAACCCGTCCCCTCTCTGCCCTTCTTCACCCCTCTATCTTCCAATATACATTAGTTTTGCATCAGTGGCATTAATTATACATCGTGTTCGAATTGCACAGTCATTCCTGGTCAACCGTAATTAGTTGCCAGAATAGTGGACGGCGAACATGGAAGTTCAATAGGAAAAAGAGGAGAAATGTGGCATTACAGTAAATGGAAAAGTAGTTTAGATTTTAGTACGATTATTATGCTCAAACTGAAATTAAACAGGATTGCATGTAAAGATACAAGCGACGGTAGGTAATTTGAAGTTTTGCAACTTTACATGCAGATGTTTTCATTGCGTCATGTTCTTGAATTCGTTCAGTTCAAGAACATGCAAGAAACTAATATCTGAATCTAATTAATATGACTGACAATCTGATCTAGATAAACGTTTTTCGTTCTTGTTACAGCAACAGGATATCCTTGAGCGTCAGCTGGACGGTTCAGTAATAATCTTAAAGACCAACGTTTATCTCTAAACAGGAATAAATTTCTTGAAAAATAATCGTTAAAAAAAGTGAGAGATATAATTACGCTAAAGTAACTTCATTCTTTTAAAAGTCCAGTACGTGACGCAGATATCATTCAAGTCCCGCGTTATCAGTTATTTGCGCTACCTATGGACACTCGACGAAACGACAGAACGAAAACTGACAAGGTCGCTCGAATTCCCAGAAATATCTCCTCGCGTAGAAACGTTTGTAATCTCATAGAATTTTGTAATCATGTTTTTACCCCTTCCACTTTCAAATGAAACTTGGTACATGGGACAATACTACTACACAGAAAAAGACACGTAAAGAAGCAACAAGGAAATGAAGCATGATCAAGACAAGTAGCATTGAGAAAAAACACGTCGGCCTTCGCTGTCCTCGCGAAGTTGCTCTCTGATATTAACATCTGTCTTTAGATACAGAACAAAACATGCGAAATGAATGAAATTGGGAATTGTGGGGGGTCGAGTAGCAGATAAAGATTCCCCACTAAAAACGATACTTAATGACCGTCCGTACGAGTAGAGCGACGAAGGTAGCCATGCACAGAGAACCTGAGCAATCTGCTGCCTCGTTACGAGGAGGCCGAACGCTATGCGCTCGCCCCTTAAGCTCGATCATAAAGAGCGACGATAACAGGGCCAGGGCCCGACGGCGTACACGACAGTGTCCCACTGTTACGGCAGAACGGATTCATAAATTTACGCTTCGCGGCTATTTTCTTCGCGTATGCACTTTGTGTGTGGTCCGATAACCTCTCTTCAGCCGGACGAATATACACGCGATGCCCAGCTATGCTCCTCTCCTTTCCTCCCGCGCGTATATTAACATCGCTGTCCGTCCCGTGGACCTTTAACCGCGATAACATCTCGATTATTGTACAATGCATCGCGCACGCGGAAAGGAGCTGCTCTTTCTCTTCCTTCGGCCAACAAAATTCCACGACACGAAGAAGGAAGAATTCGTGGGTTCGATATTGGTTTTGAATTAAGCCAGGAATCGCACGTGCTGAGAAAGTACGCGATGAGAAAGAAACAGTCGATTTCGTGTAGAATATTTTAGCTCCTTATCGTTAGAGGGCCATGACGATTATTATTTACGAGTAATATTGTACAATATTCTTCCTTCAAGCTTTTATCCGTCTTATAATTCTTATTCAAGCATAGTTTGAATACTATTTAACCATTGTACATGGTTTGCGTCAATCTAAAGTTTAATGCCTATCTTCAATGTCTTTTTGATGAGCACGTATTCACATCAAATTTATAGAATTGTAGTTACATTGTCCAAAGAGCGTATCTTCAAATGAGAATGCACTTTGTGCTATTTTAATACAATAGAAATGAATCTAATCACACTTACATAGGAAAGTTATTAAAACAGTGCATAAAGGTTAAACAGTGCGAAATGTAAAAGGTGTTTCAAAAATGAAATTTTTCCTATCCTCGATTATCCAGAATGGGTACATACCACTAGATTTAAACCTGATAGGATAAGGGACCTAATTTCCTTGCCCGTCCCAGTTTCCGGATAGTAAGCTAATCTCTTTTTAAATTTTGAAAGAAATACGTTAAATCTATTACAGTGTTTAAGTGCAAGTACAAAGAAAACCTTAAATTTTATTTAAACAATTATAATGATTAAATTACTTCACATGTTTTCCAAGCTTTTAACAACTAATTTAATATCCATAAACTGAGTTCTTTACTTATTCCTTCACTTACTGCTTAAGTCCTTAACTATATTTAACTGTAAATATCTACTCTCAACCCTAAACTCTTTTACACTCAATATGCACACCTCTAAACAACAGTATCATTCTTCAACCTACTCCCAGATAATCGAGGTTTTACTATATTGTAATTGAACAGAAACTCACCGTGGGCGTGTAGAAGGGCGCCTGTTCGGCACCGAGGCTAGGGAAGTAAGCAGCCATGCCCTCGGAAGCCGCGGCCGCGGCCGCAGCAGCGTACGGCGCGCTGTACATCGAGAGCGCGGCCGTCGGTAGCGCTCCCAGCCGCTGATAACCGCCGAGCAGCTCGTACTGGCAGGAGCAGACCGTCTGGCCCGTCAACGGGTCCGTGAAGATCGGCCTTCCGGTATCGCAGCATCTTCCGGTGGGCGTGGGACCGCCGGTCGTCGGCGGCGGGTGACCTTGGGACGGGCTCACCGAGGTGGTTGGACTGCCTGGCGGCCTAACCACCGCGCTGGTCACCGCCATTCTCGCGTTTGACAGCCCGGCTACGCCCAAGGGATGATTCGTGCCCGCTACGCTGACCAGCGACGAACCGCCCGCGCTCAGGATCGCACCGGACACCGGCGAAGCCGACGAGGACGTCAACGACGAGCTCCCTGTCACAGGACACTGTAACATCAAATAGACACGGTTGTTGAGTTAATTGGAAGCAAGGATTTGCATCTGTGCTTGTGAGTGTACACGTATGGTTACATGTAACTGCATGTTTCGGTATGGGGTTTTCTCGTGTTCTGAAGATGACGTTGGTAATATTTGTGGATGAAAGGCAAAACGATCTATGTCATGTTTACGGAAAAATTACATTGAGACTTTAATTTAGATTTGAAATATAGGTTTTATATGTTCAGAAAGAAGAAAGGCCATTAGAAAAATTGTTTCAGGTAATACAACGTATCTGGGAAACAATAATATGTAACTTAGATCATTTTGTCTTGAAACTATAGGTATATTAATAGGAAACTATGCTTCCTGAATAATAGTGAATCTTGAATCCGTGATAGAAGATTACAGATTATGGAATAGATAAGCTTACGATACCAAGAGTATTGTAACAAATTTAGGTCAATCAGTCACGGTATGGATGGCAGTAAAGCAATAACAGGTTTTTGTATTTATTTTCGTTTAGTTTCAGTGGTGTCATTAAGAGTATAGGACTTCACAAGATCTAATAACTAACACTAGTAACTCTATTAGTAATCTTTACAGCTTCAACGTCTTTCAATTTCAGTTTACTTCAGTATTACAGTGAAGAAGCACTTCAATGAAATCTTTGAAGAGCGTTAATAGTTTTAACCTACTATACACAATTTTTAAAACCTTGTTATCCTCTTATATTCCGTTTTTCTCAATAAGTGAACAATCTCAACAAACTTATGAAACAAACGACGTTCTCGAGTCAGCGAAAAAAGTTTAGCCGTAAAACTTCAAGAATCGAACCCGCACTACCACGAAATTTTAGCACACTTCACGAGGTAGAAATCCAAACCGGAGAACACTACTTAATGGTGCTCCGTCCTCTATCCTACTGATCTGCTTCCTAAGCTGAAATGTAGAACAAGATATACACCACTACTTTGAAGCCTGGTCGCTTTGAATCAGAAACAGTGTAACACTGTGTGAACAAAATGACATACTACTATGTCATCAATGACTGGGTAACACTTGTACGGTTTTCATCCTCGGTCTCTATCTAACCAGAAAGCGTGCCTCCTTAACCTGCGTCACCTAATGTATCACCGCGAAGAGTGCGTCAAAGTAAAGTAATTCGCATACACTCACGAAGAGCGAGATAACTGAAACTCGCGGCGTAATTGTGTCAACAGGAGTTTACAACGGCGCTGTTTACCTCGAAAGTCCCGGCGACCAGGGGTCCCTGGGCAAACAAGCCTGGACGAGGGTACGTTTATGCTGCAGCCCACCCACTTGCTTCTCCCTCCTCTCACGTCACACGTTTAACCACTTCTTCCATAATTTTTTATCGCCAGCTTAATATTTGCCCGAGACTCTCGACTCGTTCGATCCCCTGGTTCACAACTCGACATGGGAAAGCGGTAGCTATCCCAGAGTCCACGGCTGCCAATGCGTCGTTGCCCGATTACGGAATCAGAAAACTCATGTTGCCCATGATGTTTTCGCGTTCCGACATATTCGATGGACAGATACACATGTCAAGTTTCACTCGACCACGCTGGGTGTGTACACACACGCATTAACGTGACCAAAGTTTGCTCTCGAGGAAGCCTACCGTAGGCACACTTCAACTTGACGTTTTAATCGTCGCAGAATCTGTCGTCTGCAGCCGTGTTACATTCCGTTACGGAGCAGATATTGGTCTAGGTTGCGTGGATTCTATTTTATTGATCGAGGAATTGATGTGTATCAAAGAAAGTATAATATGATATATATCATATGTATGATATGACAGTATGATATGTTAGATAATCTAGAAAGAGTCAAGGGGACTTGTATCTAAACTTGATCAGATCTTTGTAATGAAAAGAATTTTCAGCTTAGTTTGATTCTTCCCAATCCATTTAACGCAATCTATGCAACAAATAAACCACCAGAAGACCAACACCGATTATCCTAGTTAAACAGACACCTGCCTATTGTCTCCGATCAGCAAGACAATAAACGCCTTGATCCCGATAATCTCAGGCAACTCGAAGCAGCTGCGCGAGAGAACCACACCCAGAGACCCCCGGGGACTTTCCAGCAGCTTGAAAAGGCAGAGCAACTGCTAAGTCGATCCACCAAAGATCCCCCTTGTTCCTCCCGTTCCCAACCGGAAGGTAAACCGAAAATCGGGCCCTGTACATAATACAAAGGAGGGGAGAGTCCTCATTAATTCCATATCAAACAGCACGGCTAAATAGATTAGCGGGTTGAGTGGCTTTCGCGCCCCGGGGCCTAAACAAACCCCCGTGGAACGTCCCTGGCACGAGGTCTTCCCAGCCATCAATCCGTCCACGTTCACCCATCCATCCGCATCCGTCCAACGCCTCGTTTCGATGGCCCCAAACATATTGTCGAAAGCCAGCCGCGTATTGTGCGTGCGGGGCGAAAAACGTGACCCACACGCATTATGGTCTCGAGAGCAGCATTAATGCGTGTCCCTGAATTCGCTGCTCTCTGCGAGCTTCCTGCGCCGATTGGATGCGGGGACAATGTTCCCTACACGTCCCTGGCTGCAACCGTTGCTATAGTGAAGAGAAGGAAGCGTGACGTAGTTTTGTCGATACACTGTTGTATAGGTACCTTTTTTGAGTGAAAAATTTAGTTTTATACAAGAGTTTAATACGCGGCGTGTATACGAATTAGTTCAGTGGTATGTATTTCGATCCTCCTGGTTTAGTAATGCGTGCGCGAGGAATGTGTAAGCTATCGCGGCTTACACGGTTGATATTTTAATCGCGACAGTACCGGTATCGTGTACGATGATCGATGGATGCGCTGTGTAACCGGACGATTTGTCGACTGGAATTTGTCAAACGCTTTCCAAACGTCAAACTGAAGGCTTGATGACGGTACAGTAGTTACGAGTCAGTACTGTACCCTGTCTCTCTTTTCATGACACTTCTGTGTGATGATAATACATTTCTCGTCCGATCGCTGAGAATAGAGTTCAATATTTTTGAACAACAATCAGCAGAAAATAAAGGGCAGCTATTAGAAACCACTGATACATAACAAAATTAATCGAACTTGGTCATTCAATTATAGAGAATTTAGAAATAAATTGAGAGTCTTTTAACAAAAATCGCCATTTCAAATTTTCAATTTTGCTTATACCTAAGAATACATTTTGACAGTGAAACTCATAATACAGATAACAGAATCTATATCATCAAAAACATAATATATATAATATAATGATGTTTACATGATGATTACTCTGTTCACAAATATTTTAATCTATCGAACGAGAATCCAAGATGAAATAATCATTTACTCTCCCGCAAAAAGTCAAAACTTGACAAAGATCGTTTCTGCTATGAGTTCCTAAAATGAGCACTTCTCCCTAGAACATCTCAGAGTTTCTCATTCATAGCCTCATAGAAACGCATCCTCCAAAAAACAGGCGCTTCAAAACTCGCTCAAAGAGTCATCCAGCTAGGTGAATCACCGAACACGACCGTATGGCGAGCGTTCTCACCAGGAATCGCGAGATTCCTCGGGAATCCGCGTGAAAAGCGGAGGACGGGAAGAATGCGCTTCGGGGCTCGGGATCGGGCAAGGGGTTAAACGACGAAGCGTGTTGGCGAGTGTCCGGGGCCACGGGCCATAATTCAGTCCTAGGGGCCGAGAAGAAGCAGCCGGCAGTCCCTGAGTTACTCCACGCGATCGCATCGGGGAGCTGCGTGCCGCTCACAACCCGCTCCGGACCCAGCAACTATATCACCCTGGGCCCCGATGGCGTTGCTCCGCGTCCTCGCCTTTAAAGTAGCCTCCAAGGTACGCCAGGCGCTACGTAGTCCACCGTGAACAGGGCCCCTTGTCGCTGGTAGCGAACCCAACGATAATTATTCGTCGCCGCGGGATCGATATATCGAAGCATTAGCTCGATACGCTGCCTCGTTTGTTCTTCGACGAACGTGCTAATTGCCAGCAATTTCTGCCTGAGGGTACACCTTCGAGGCGGAGGAATTGAGTGTTAGTTAGAGGCGCAGTAAAGTGGTTACTTAGTATGCGATAAGTTTCACTGTTATAAGTACGGAATCAGTATAAGGTGGCAATAAATAGGTGGAATTATCGTAATTTTGAATACCTATGCACAAGTTAAGAGTAAACTCGATACAGTTTGACAAATCTAGTTCTATCAGTCACACTTGTCCATTGTTGTCAGCTATTGATACCTTACCAATTATTTTTCTTCTTCACTTTCATTGATGTTTACTGTGTAACGAATACTTCATCTGCGAGAGTGCAGAAATAAAACAATTAATAAGTGTCAAGAATTACCAACAATCGACAAAGATAGCCGGGAAAACTATATTTGTCAAACTGTACAATAATAACAAAACCTCAAAGAGAGTCTATCACCAGATCCAAACCTCGCCAGTTCATAAACAACCGAAAATTTGTCCACTGCCTCAAGGCATCAGAGACAGAACGTCATCGAGCGACGGTCAACACGTATCTGCAGAAAATTCCTCGCGATCCCGTTCACGAGCAAGGTCGTCGTGGCTCCGCATACCTGTATCCCCACGAAAAACCGATACATACGTCGCGTACGCGGGCCTGCGAGTCAGCGATGGATGATCGATGGACGGGGCCGGATACCCTTGGCTGGAAAAAACTGGAAGTCCTCGGGTGGAAACGCGAGTGTACGAATACACTAGGAACCAGTACTCGTACCGCGATCAGCCCTCGGGTACACGCGTTTTATGACACGATTTATATGCACAATGTAACAGTCGCGTCGACGTGGGAACACGGTTACGTCCGCGGTCCTTCCCCCGTGCTGTCGTTCCTTTCTTCTGGCTACCCGTAACAACTGTCCCTCCTCTCGAGGAAAGATCGGGGACCGGCAGGAGCGGAGGAAAGGCACGCGATCGCGACGGTAGATTGACCAATGGTTTTTTTCGACGGCGATCAACGCGCAAGCGTCCCGTCGCGGCTATTCCGATTTATTGCGTATCCATATGCAGCGAGGAAAGCCTGCAGCTCTTGACGCAGTCATCGTCGCTGGACTTCGCAAAAGCACGCGAGACTTTAGTGCTGCTTGATGCAGAGTCTAGGCTAATCATAGAATAAAATTGGAGACTGCGGTCGACTCGCCTATTCTCAAAGCCTGCCGAGGAACAGGAGGAAGGCAGCGCGGGGGACGACGGGAGGAAAGTCGAATGGCGAACCGAAGGACCTCCGGTGCGTGAGCTTCCAACGATTTATAGATCCGCCGGAGAATCGGTTATCCTGTGGACACAGATGCGCCGGTGTTTGCACACGAAGCATTTGTCACGCGTGTCCTGGCGAGAGAAAAGGGACCGGTCTTCTCCTCTCGCTTTATGCGCCTCGATGATGCCCTCTTTGCAACGAGGCCCAACCGAGTCAATATTGACTGCAGCCCAGATTGATGGACCTTCCTCGCGTGTGTGTTTAGGTCTCGCGGCACTCACTTATGTTCCCACCCTGGTGTCTCGTTAGTCCCTATTTAGGTCCTCCCTTACAACGCGGTCATATGGAATCGTTGTTCTGAGAAACGACAGAAGTCGATACTGCAGTTACGCTATCGTTTACCGTTCAATCGGCCAGAAGATGAGATTAATTTATGTACGATACTCTTACGTTAGGAAAGAAGTTATATTTATGTATTAGTAGGCCCAGGAAGTCGGGCCGATCGAAATATCAAGTTCGTGAGACTTTTAAAAATAATTCCCCCATCAAACTTCAGATATAATTATTTTAATAACTTCAGTCGTGTTGTAAGGCACACGGAACCATTCCGAGAAGTATCAATACAGCGTTTTATTCGTCGATAACCATTGTATGTTATTATTATCGAGCAATGCTTCCGCCACGCGAACACGCAGCTCGTTGTGGATCATACGTAATTATCGGAGGGCCTGTTCAAAATACGAATTGTTGATTGCAAGCAAATTGCATTTGGATGTTGAAAACGCTTACGAAATCGTCCATCGACCGATCAGCGTAACGCACAGCACTCACGTACGTTCCGAGAAACTTTAGCCAGCTTTCATTAATAACAGCGAACGATTCTTCGTATCGGGAATGTTTTATGGCGACAATTTTATCGATCCAGGTTTACCGATACTAAATGTGTTTCCTGTCTAGCCATTACATTTTAGTCTAGACTCTTGGTACTATCATTATCATTCATTCTACACCAGATCGAAAACCTCTGTGCAACATTGCCACAAATGCATCACCATTTCGACGAATTGTTAGTATTCAGAGACCAGGAGAAGTAATCGTAGGTTTATCTAATCAATTTTATTAGATAACTCGATAACAATTGATTAAACCTTGCAGTACTATTTGTGCCAGTAATTATGGAAGTGGTTTAATGTAAGTCCAAAGTCTAAAAAAGTTGAATGTATCACTTATTTGGCGTTGCATCGATTTACATTGCAAAATAAGTGTTACATTCAACTTTTTTACATTTTTCACTTACGTAGACTATTTTCATAATTACTGGCATATTTACCTAACACAAACGCCTACAGTGTTTCCTCGATATTGTCTGCTTCATTGGCAAAATTTATATCATATTGGTGAACACGTTTTCAACATTAACTTTGGCCTGATAAAGAATTCTGAGTAATAAGGTTCCATAAATAATTTTTTCACTCTAAACAATTTTAATCTCTAGCAAATGTAACAACAACGCAATATCGAGAAAACAGGTACTGTATTTTTCTCAGTGTAACATCAGCAGAAAAGAATTTCCCCAAAATTCGAAGCTAGAAAGCAAGTGCACCGAAGGATATCAGATAAACCGTGAAATCGGTCGTTCTCACGGGGATTTCTCCGCGGCCATGCGCGGTATCTGGCTAAATTAATTCGCTCCTGCTAACTAATCGCTGTCCCCTCCCCGTTTCTCGCGAGTCCAAGGGGGAAGCAAGTCGTTATCGTGGCTAGGATCGACAGAGGGGTGTCGCAGGACAATCGGCCACGGTACACAGGACGGATCGGGCAACGGGAAAAGGTTTGCACGCGTTCCGACAAAAGCAAGCAAGCAAGCAAACAGACGAAGTAAAGCAAGCGCAGCGGAGCCAAGCAAGGAAGCGGACGAGCAGAGTGGAAAAGCAGAGATCGCCTCGTCGCCATCCGACACCGAAGTTTCGCCGTAAAACGATTAGCGGGCGTGAGTGGCGTTATCGAAGGAGAACTCGGTGACGATACAATGGCGCATCCGGCGTCGTTTGCTAACGCCGTCAGCCGAACGATAGCAGCCCTGTCTCTCTACGCATTGTCGCGCGATACTTTCGTCCTCGTCGGCATAATCGGTATTCCTCCTGCTCGCTGTGCCTGGTATACGTTCGCGTTCCATGCTATTTATTAAACATACACACCGCGCCGCGGGGCCCCGGAACGTATTAACGCGATACCGCTTATCAGCCCGTAAGAGTTACTTTGTAATCTCCGGCCGCGGCGTGTGTTGGATGTTACACGCTCGGTTGCGAAGCCAGAAACAAAACCTCCTTCCTCCCCCTGCTGGGGCTGCTTCCTTCTCGATCGTTTCCTTTCACGAAAAATACCAGCGATTTTGGGATTAAGTGCGGTTGCTGTGGGTACTTGAGATATTTCGCTCAAAATGGATGTGGGCATACAGTATTTTTGGGGCAGGTAGGTTTCGTATACTTTATGGCTAGCATTAGTTAAAGAGTCGATTTTTATTTTCAGTGAAAGCTTGGCGAAGAGTATGTTGGTATAGGTATCTACTTAAGTATATTAAGTATGTACGAGAAGTGCATTGAAATTGTGAATAGAAGAGAATTATTCTTTACCAATAGGAAATGATTGTATTCGTTGCGAAGTAAAATTCAAGAGGGAACTAGAAAAGTGATTAAAGTTATAATAATAATAAAAGCGTGCAATATTGGGAACTTTACAGTGCAACAAAAAAGAAGAATTTAAAATATTCTTTAATTGATCTATTAATTCCCCTTTCACTTCGCTTTACCACTTCACTCTATCACGCGGCCAGGAAAACTCGTAAGCCACTGGGTTAATCTAAGAACGAGCACTTGTTAAGTGTCACGGCGTCGAAAAGGCACGCCACGGAGCAAGGAAACCTCAGAAACGGGAAAGTTGGGTACACCGAATTCGTAATGGCCCGGTTTACAAGCGTCACGCGGAATTTATCGCGCGGCACGTACAGAGACCAATGATTTATGCCGTGAGAAAGATTAGGCATTCGCCGATGCGTGGAACCCTTGCACCACTGCTGTTACGCGAGACCGTGTGCCTCTGTATCCGCGGGATAAAATAGTAACGACTCTCGTAACGACAATTTCAATAAATTATCTTGCGGCGTGCGTCGCGACTGATCGCAGATCGCGCTGGTCTTTCTGTCTTTCTTTCTTCCTCTTACTCTCCGCTTCTCGACTTTCCTCGAATGCCTGGAACACCGATTACACCGATTCCCCTGTCTCCCCCGGGTCTGCATTCTCTCGCCTTCCGCTGAATTTGCATCGACGTGTTCGTTCGATCTTTTACGCCCCCTCCCTCCTCTTGTCGGCCGAGCAGCCACGAGAATGCACGGAACGAGAGACTCCTTTCGGTGAAAACTGATCGAACATCGACGAGCCGATGGAGCCTCGCGATCCCATTGTTCCACGCCGTTTTTAGATCGCCAAGAAACTTTAAAAATTTTCGACCCCGATATGATGTATTTTCGGGAAAAAAGTTTCTTACTATCCACGGATCACTTGCAACCCGCAATTAAATCCGTAAATTTTGAATTTAGGAAGGCTTTCAGAAGTTTCAACTAAAATTAGGATGTCTTCTGCAAGATTTATTACTCCAGATCGAGAACCTGTCAGCACGCCTTCCTACATCTTAACGCTTAGGTACTTTAAGATTGAAAACGTGCTGATTGTTTGAAGAACAAACAGAGGGAGAGATTCTGGGAATGAGTCGAATATCAGAGGCGAGAGAAGCTTGTATATTTAACCCTTTCGCCAGTTTAGAGGCTAAGGCTACTTGAACTTGATTTACCACGTAAATTGATACACAGCAACTATGTAGGTAATCGCTAAATGCAACAAGCAAGAGGTAACGTTCTCACCTCCTTATCTCACGGTTCTACGTATCGACACCGAAACTAAGACGAAGGGAACGCAGTTTCAATGGTATCAATCGTGTCCGATAAATCTCTTTATCAAAAACAACGACTGCCTGTTCCCGAGCTGTAATCGGAGTGTCGGAAACGGGCTAATGCCAGCCACGGTGACAATGTTTCTGTTACAGCCTCTCACGAACCCATACGAATGCGACGCGCGTCCCCGAGAGAACCAGAGAAGCGACGTACTCCAAAGAGCGATCTAAAAGCACTGACCAGCGAAGTGAATTCTTCGAAGCAGCGCCCCGAGGGAAGTAAAAAAAGTGGAGTTAGGATGCAAGAAGCGCGTCAAGGAAAAAATCCGCTCGCCAGCAAAAAAAGTAGAGAAGCACCAGGAGACAAGTAGCTGCGAAACGCTAGCACGCGAATGAATGAATAGAAGAGGCCGCGAACGGGGCGAAAAAAACGGAGCAGAATAAGAGAAAGAAAGAAGGGAAGCGAAGAGAACGAGGGAAGCGCGATCGGAAGAAGGTGAAGGAAGAAAGAACGCGAGCGTGCGAGTGAATGAATGCAAGAGAGAGAGGTGGAGAAAGAGAGTAATGAAGAGACGAAGAAAGACAGAGAGAAACAAAGAGAGAAAGAGGGCGAAGGAGGGCGCAAGAGAGAGAGAGAGAGCGAGGACGGAGGATCTGAGTCAGCTCGATTGGATCGAGTAGCGCCGAGTCAGCGAGCGAAACACACCGCTAACTGCCAGCCGCGACTACTACCGGAGATCGTATCTATATGGCAACGTATCGTGCCGCGCGGCGCACCGCGCTGCCAACTTGCAATAATATGGCCATTCATAATTTTTACGCGGACGTCGTCATTGAGGAATCCTCGGTCTACCCGCCGTCTCTCCGCAGACATTCCGATCTGTGGCGTCGCGTTCTCCTTTTCGAATTCTCCTCGCCTCCCCTCCTCTAAACGCGTTGCAAGCAAGGTGGATTACGCGGTACCAAGACAATTCCACGAATTCCACGACGTCTCCGTCGCAATTTCGTCGCCCTGGACTGAAGAGGCGGGAAAGCTCGTGCTATCGGTCGCGATTCGCTGCGCGCCACGCGGTCGACTCCCTTATTTTTTTGCGGTTTGCATATAGCTAACGCTAACTACCGCGTCCACCGGAAACATTGCTGCCCTCGCTGAAGGGAGCAGATGGAATTTCAGTCGCCAAGAAGGAATCTTGATAACGGCGTGGTACGCGAGGACCTCGCTCGCGAAACGCTACGGTTTTGCTGTCGAGGCGAACTCCTGTGGGGTTCGATGGGTGGAGAGTTCGAAAGCTGGGTGCTGCTGCGTTCCTTGAAAAGGAAAGCCAGTAGAGGGATTTTAGTTGCAACGAAGTCTGAAATGAAACTTGCTAGTATCTATCTACCTTCTTTTTTACAATATTATGTTGATTCGGTAGTATGATGGAAACTAAAGAGTATCTACCTATCTAAGAAGATAGATAGAGGGTGTGAATAGTATCTGTAATAAGATATTGCTATGTACATAGAGCGTCCATTATCCGAACTGAAGTTTCCTCGATTTTTGTTAGCTAGAATTTTCAGTATTTGGAGTATTAACGATGAAACTATGCATACAAGGACCTCAAGTAAATCTCAGACTATCACTTAGTAATAGTTTATCTAAAGTAAGAAAAACATTGACCATGAATTTTGAAGTTAGTATTAATTCTGATAATCGACATCCTACTGTACTGTCATGTCGAAAAGATTGTATTTGAAATGTATTTTATGAAACTGTAGATATCTTAAAATGCATTTTTTCAATGTCAATCCTCAACCAAAATAAAAAAGTAGTGCAAGAACAAGGTTCGTCTTTTACCAACTCCTACTATTAACTCGGACATAACTTCGCGAAACAGGTCCAGCAATCGTTACACGGAAGAGTTACAAGAGAAAAATCTCGCGACAGGCTCGATTATCGACACCCAGGCCAGACACGACCAACGCGTGCCTTTCATCGGACGTTATCCTTAATTGCTTTAATTCGCCTGCGACACTTACGGGCGTTGTAATCTCTGGAGTCTAGTCGAACGTGTAACCAATTGCCGGTAGCGATATCGCGAAGTAACGGGATGCAATGCATTCGTGCTCACCAATGATTTCTCGATCGTGTTTTATTCGATGCTACTATGGTCGTTCAAGCAGCTTTCTTGTGACATTTAAATGAATTAGTAAGTCTCGAGCGATCTAAAAATACTGGCACATTAATATTCGAATTATTCGAGAGGCCTGAATAATTTCTAAAGCGAAGGAAATATTTGATTGCACGTTTAAAACATTTAAAGTGACATACCGTGGCACACTCTAAAAATATGCGACAGTACGGGGCAAGAAAAAGAAGTACAACCTTGACAGAGGGGAAGGAAGGATCGTTGCTTCAATTAGATCACAAGACACGGAAGATTAGCGATATGAATTCATCACGTTCTAAATTTAATGTACGCCCGTCTCGGGGACGTGGTATTCGTTTCGGCGAGCAACGCTCTGAATTTTTCAAGCCGAAATTAAGTGACGCTTCAGCGCGACAGGAATATTCTAACTTCGCGCCATTAGGAGACACGTCGGTCAATGTCGCGATTTTTCCTAAACGAAACCAAAGACATAACCATTTTCACAGAGTAAATACATCCGTGGAAATCCCATAAATAGTTTCACCAGTAATAAAGATAGCCGACTGTCGGTTCACGTAACGGTCGATCTATTGAAAAATAAAACTTTACTTCTGGAACATGTCAACGTCACGAAGAGAAACTGATCGGGTCTCGAAACTGAGAAGCAACGGCGAAAGCCTATGTCAAACACACCTGAACGCTCTTAACAGTTATTAATGATAAATTTACACGGTTTACGCGTCGTACGTATTTATGGCTGGTGGTTTCTTCGCGGAGAGCGGTAATTCGTTACATCACACTATACACAGATGAGGCAAGCACAGTATCACCGTAGGATCTCCTTGCAATAAGAAATTTCACCAACAATTAACGATACATTGTCTATCAAAAAATAGGAATCGAAAAGTACAAGGAATGAAAAGATGTAGACGCGATTAAAAGGAAAGTAGGCTTCGCGGACGTTGGAATGGAATACGCGGTTTATCGCTCATTTTTAGCCGGCCTATGACATAATTACGATAAGGAATGTCGCTTCTCGTCGAGAAAGTGGCATTTTATGATTCAGTAACCAATCTCCTCGCCCCTCTCCCTTCGCTCAGAAATTGAATCCTATGATTACGATACTCCTCCCTTTTTGTGTCTTCTTATAATAAATGACGTTTCCAATGCATACCATAGATCCGTGTTCACAGTTGACGGCTAAACGGGAATTTGAAAGAAAAGTGTGTCAACGATAATGCAACACCGTGACTAAAGTGCCCGCTTGTTTATTTAACGCTGTTATAAGCGGAGTAACACTCATAGATAATCGGCCATTAATTTTTATCGGCAGCTCAACTGTGCACAGTGCACGATAAATTTTGCCTACGAGAAGACACTGTCGTGGTAAAAAATTGTCACTTTTCTTCTCCCACTCTCTGCGAAATGATAAAAAAAACTTGTTTAACTGAAATACACTTCACGGAAATTTGCACCGAAAATAAAGACTTTAACACGAATAATAACCGATAGGAAGAATGGCTTTTAGACAACGACTCACAAATGCATACAGTACCGCTCATAAGTATTCGAACGGTGTCACGTGTTGAAAAAAATACAGGTTTCTTTGTAGTAACTGCTGTATATTCTTTACATTTGTTTCGTATTTTTATTATATTTTAAAATCAAGCATATAATAATTACAGTAATTGGATTTTTAGCAGTACTTAATGATTAGTCTAAGCACTAAATATCGGTTGCTACCAATAAATCTGTAATTTTCCAAATTTGTAAAATTGTTCAAATACTTATAAGTGGTACTGTATACGTTCACCAAGGGCTTTCACACTGATGTGACAAATCTATGTTATATCTGCATGAAGTTTTACTTCTTACAGCAGAATTAGAGAAACTAGACACGATCGAAAACCCACGAATTACTTCACAAAAGTAAGATAGAACAAACTGAACGAAAAGAAGAATTCCCAATCGTAACAAGTGCGAAGAAATCCCTCGGTAGCACAGCCCGCCTTAATCCCCGCTCGCGAAAGAATTCCGCCGCGCGATCGTGTCTCCCAATTCCCATTTCCGTCCCTCGAGCAAACGTGCCGTGAAAATCGATAAGGAAGAGGCGGTCGCGTGTCTTGAAAACGCGAAAATTGGACCGCGTAATAGCAGGGAATGAGCGTGCGATATCAGACGGCGTGAACAAAGACGAAAAGAGCGATTTCGAAGGTGCAACGTCGAGAAAACGCGCCTATAGATGTGTAGAAGACGTGGCTGTACGCGTGTGTTAGTGTCGAGGCAAAAAGCTCGTTGATGGTAAGACGAGATAATTATTCTAGTGAGCGCAAGCTCTTCGATCATTTCGGAGCGTTGCTTTAGGCGTGGCAACACATGTTCTCAGCTCGGCGCTATGCACACCGCATAGGTATGCACCGTGCACCTATATGCAACAACATGTCAGGACACGCGGTACCGAATCTCTCAGGTTTGCCAACGGCTATCCATTCTCGCAACGGACAAGATCCCACGCTACAAATTATCCCCTGCGATTGCTGGACCGAGATGAAGCGGCACACGTCAGACATGCTCGAGATTTTCCTGGGCCTATCGTTCTTGAATTTGCAACGATACGAGAGACGGAAAAACTGATGCGTGCACAGCTTACTGGATCGCATATGAAGCGTGTAGATTTGCACGCGTAATATGTGGACGTGTGCACGCGGTCGGAAGCAAATCTACGGTATAACGCCATCTCTAAATCTTTCGCTTTGCTCGGGTCGTATATTTTGTAATCTTATGGGTAATAAGAACGTTACGGTTAGTGTAGTCGTTAGACGTTAATTTCTCAGATTTTATCGACGCTCTATTAACAGTCTCGAGTAACCAATTTGAGCGCGTGAGCTCGAATTAATTACCTCGTTTCACGATGCGCAATCCGTATTAAATAAATTCGTCTAAATGCGTTCGCGACGCACGGAGTACATATTTTATGGAAATTATTATTCGTTTACCGTTCCGATTTTACAATTTCATAGCCTTACGTGCAATAAAAACACTAATACGAACTTCTGATTGTGAGATTGTAATCGATACTTCATTAGTTAGTCGTAAATAACCATTTTCAACAAGTAAATCTCAAATTAATTATCTCGTTACTGTGATTCGCCTCGGATAGATAATTTTACTCTGATTGTACGTATCGTTTAAAGAGAAATGAGATCCTTGTCGTAACCGAAGTGAAATTCAATTGTTAATTATTGTAAAATATTTAATATAATCTTAACATTGATCCTACGATCGTTCTTACAATGTAACAGTAATTTGTGGTACTATTTCACAATTATCATTCTTGAAATATTATTCATATGAGTGGCAGCAATATTTTTTCTACAGTGACTGATTCGTGAAATATTTAATCAGTAATACTGCTATGTTAGAAATTTATGATTCCGTTTTTGATAGTTTTATGATTTAACTACAGTATTTATAATAGAGAAATGCAGCTCAAAATACTCATATATGTATAAACTTTATAGGTAGATACTCCTCTATGCAGCAAAGACACTTAAAGTTTCTACCTACATTGTAGGTAGATGTTGCTTGCAAGTAACCAATTTTATAAATTATTTAACTAATATACATATCATAATATTCAACTAATATACATACGTAATAAGCATAGATATCATTTTTTTGTTTTGAATGCTACATAAATTTCGCAAAACTACATGCAAGAGAAATTTTAATCTCTCAAGCGTTTTGTTAGATAAAGGTACAATTTTCTCCTAAGTGGTTATGTCAATTTACAAAGTGAAAATACATATAAAAGCGCTTTATCAACAGACTCGTGAAAATTTTCTTAACGCGCTTAGGTACATTCAAACTAAATCTTTCAATCGATATACATTTTTCAAATCACTCAATTAAGTGGTCATTTTTCATACATCTCTTCATCAGACGTTTCTACTTTGACTCGAGATTAGTTAACGTATTTCGTGCCACGTGGCACAGACTATTTAATCAAACGCAAATTTTCCTCAAACATATTTTCCAAATCGCACAGAATTTAATCAAGTTTCTATTTCTCTCGAACTACATAAGCAGTATGTTCTACATTTTCAACCAGTGTTCAGAATCCTGCCAAGAATCTACACCCATCGGACCTATGCAAAGGCTACCAAGTGAAGAATCGAATGTCGTGTCGCATGCAATTTCGCTAATAGCCTGTCTCTGGGAAGTCACCGACGGTCGTGTTAGTCAAAGACGCGAGAAGAACACTTTCCTCAACGGCTCGTAAAAATGGATTCGCAGGGATAGCGAGCGGAACGATGCGTGTCCCTTTCGCGGCGAACAGTCGGTACTATACATAAACGATTCATGGTGCCGGTTAGCTGGGCACACGTGAAATCGCACACGAGAAGGAACAGATAGACGCAAGTAGGCGAGGCTTTCGACCATTGAATACATTTGACTTTCAAACGGCTGAAATTATACCCGGATTCATACGTCCACAGAGTGGACAACCGACCCGTGGCCAGACGACAATCTCGGCCCGTGTACTCCGCGTGTCTCTCCTAACGTCTACCGTTCAAACCTGAAACACGTCTACGCTCACTGCCGATATTTCAATGGGTCTCTGCTTTTTCGTCGTGCTTACGCGTGTCCCGTTCTGCTCCTTAACTTCCCTGTCACTGAACATACAATACGTTTTATTTGTAACTATGTGTATTTTCAGCTCGATACCGAACCTGTTAGTTCGCTATCACGGATGGAAGAAACGAGTCAGATCCGCGCCTCGGCGTGGACGCTTTTCTACCGATGCATCAGACACGCAAAGGCATAACTAGTCCCGTTGAGTGTCGCTTAAAATTTCATCGCGCCTCGGGTTCCAACCGAGGAGATAATTTTGAAATCCGATAAAGAACCGAGGCTCTGTTTATCGCGGCGAAAAGATTCTTACGCTTCTTCGACACTCTGCTGAGGGATTTATTGGCTGGCCGTGATAAGGGAATGTGAAATCAAGTAAACGAGAAAATTGTTTGTCATATCCTCGGAGGAACTGCTCGTTTAAATGATAAACATATCCTAGTGGAGAATTGGTTTTCTGTTCGAGGTGTATGTACTGAGCGTTTCAGGTTTTTGGAGTAAAGTGGCTTAACGAAGATTGCCTTTAGTCGAGACGTGGAATATATTTCTGTACAGTGGTTGTTCGAACTGAAAGCCAGTCTGGCATTCTGTTACAATATTGCACAACTGATACCTACTGATATTAATACAAGTCAGGTTAACTACCTCTAACAACTTCGAGTATTACGCGTGCGGTTCGAATAACGAAACTACAAGCAGACATTACCGACAATCTTATGCTTCAATGCATCAGTGACACACGTGTTATTGCAACCTTTTACGTTTTACAATCCCACTACAACTTGTTGACATTAGTAGAGGACAATTATTCCTTGGGTCACTGAGGATGCAATATGCCTGATCTTTAGATCGGAACTTTTTCAGAACTTCTGCTACTGTTATTTCCTTTCCTCTTACAGCAGTAGCCTTCAATTCCAAGTTCATAATATAGACACTAAGACCATCCAATTACCATCCCCTTTACACTTCGAAAGATTTAACAAGTAATCGCATGTCTGCGTTTAAGTGCCACGTAACCTATAAAGCTGTCTCCATATTTCTCTTCACCAAGCACGCCAGCACAACCTAACACAACCTGCAGCACCCTGTACCTCATCCTTTAACGAAACCTTCAGTCATGCCACTCTTTTTATAAGACAAACTCTCAAAAACCTAATCATCAAGAAACCCTCTCAATTGCACCGACAAAAAATCCGCCACTCGTTATTCTGAACGAGGCAGGACAACTCAAAGAGCTGAGGCCGATTGATCTCAGTCACAGGGCGTTTGATCGACGTCATCCAGGGTACCATCCATCACGCTGGTAATCGTGTCGCGGGTCCCGCGACCGATAGATCCGCGGGTCAGGAAAGCGGAGCAGGGAAGTGACGCGGGACTCACCTGTAGATTTGGCGATCCTCGGAAAGAGAACTGTGACATGATGTGTCGGCCACTCAGGGCCGTGATAGTCGGACACCGCTACGCGATCATCGTTTCTGGCCGTGGCATTCGTTGCGGCGTCTCACCCGCCGAGTCACTCTCCAACAAATACGCCCGTGAACACTTTCTCCTCTTTCTCTCGTCTCGTTCGCTCTCCGTTTCGCTCGCGACAAGCACGGCGACGACACCGGGGCGAAAAAAGAAGCCGCGCGATATCCGTCGCCGGTCGGCGAGTGTGTGCAACAGTCACAACGACGGAACTCGACGTGGAGGAAGAAAAAAAAGCGGGAGGAGGCGATACTTTTTTTCCCTTTTCGTTCACTCGCAGCCGCGCGGGAACAACTCGTTTTTTATTGCACCGTCTAAGTAGTCGAAGGCGAGGTCTTCACCACACTCTCACTGTCACTGAGACGCGGGCACAAAGAGAGCCAGGGACCAGTTTTCCGATCGCAGGCTGCAACGTGGTCGACACTCCGTGTCCACTGCGCGAGGATCCGAGGAGATTCGCGACTAGCACCAGACGAGTACGTGTCAACAGTTCGCCAAGTGACGATAGGCTACGCGATCCAACGACGTTTCACCGTGGCACGAGCCCGTAACAGGTGTAAACCGTGGCGATTATCGTGGCGGTGGAAAAACACGGGGACGCGTGAATGCGCGCATCGTACGCGGTGGATGGCGTTCCCGCGGCGAGCCTCGGCACGCCGTTGATCCCGATCGACGCGCCAGCTATGATCGGTCGCGACTATCCTCCGAATCGTCGTTTCTTTTCGACGGAATCCAGCCGTCCGCTCGGGCGAACAGGAAGGCGGAGGTAGCACGGGAGCGAGGAGGAAAGCGCAGCGAGAGAAAGGAAGAGAGAGAGCGAGAGGGGTCAGAGGGAGGAGCGAGCGAGAGGACGCGCTCAGAGGGACGGGAGGCGCTCGAGCGAGCGACAGAGAGAGGGAGAGAGCGGTAGGTCGAGGGAAGTCGAGTGATGGTGACGGAGAGACACGTTCCGTGGAAAAGGAAAGGCGAGGATCGACTCGTTCGCGCGCACCAATCTCCTTTTTTCTCCTTCTCGGCTGCCACGGTCTTTCTACACAGCTTCTTCTTTTTCTCCCGAATCGGCCGATCACGGTTACTCCGTGCCACGGCTAGTCCCAGTCCCACCGTATGCTGTGCACTCTTTAAACAACCAACCAACAAACTGCCGCGATTCGCGACAAGTCTCGGCGCTTCTGTCCTCGTCCTCTACGTGATCCGCGCGCGTCCACATGTACGCGTGCACACTCGTTCTCACTCGTGTTTAGAGGGGGCACGAGAAGGAGGGCGCGTGTCCATGCGGCTCATCCCTCTCTCCCTCTTCGTGCTTCGGAGGAAACTTCTTTTGCGCGCACTCAGGAGGGGCAGTCCAATTAGCCACGATGTTCTATTACCTAGTTAGCGTCGTCGATAACGATTCGATAAACGATCCACACCCGCGCACTTTTGTCATAGATCCTCACTGACGAGCACCGGTTTCGATCGACGATCGCGGGCCAGCGCGAGCAGAGGCGGCACGGTCGACTCGAGGATGGGTGGCCTCGAACGACCTGGCCTCAGGACCGTGCGAGCCAACGAACAACAACGCGATCCGTAAGTCCGTAAGTTCTGGTATCCTCGTTCCGCGAGATGACGGTTGATCGCGGTGTAGGAGGAGGCAGCGGTACAGTGACGGTGGCGCTGGCGATAACGATGGTAGTGTGCCGATGGTGGTGGTGGTAGTGACGAGAAACGGTCGGCTCGACGCTACCGCTGCTGGTGGTGGTGGTGGCAGAGTCGTCGCCGTAGTTCTTTTCCTTCCCATGGAAAGGGGGACGATTTTTGCGAGATGGTTTGCCCTCGACGAGACGGGTGGGAGGGTCCAGGGCAGGCACGCCGCGCGGTGTGGTGGGGGTGCTGGTGCCACCTCTGCTGGGTGGCTGACGATGCCACTACCGGCAGGCACCTCGTGTACCCGCGCGCGAATTCGTAGCACACCGGCACTCTCTCTACCTGGTAGCGTTCCGTGTAGCGTTCCCTCTTCTCCCGAGTCAGCTCGACATCTTCGTAGTAGATCGGGCCACGGAACCGTACGGCGGTTAGCGTTGGCAAACGCGACAATAAAATATGGTGAGTCGCCCGTGGGGCCAGCTAACGCGCTCCCTGCCTACCCCCTCCCGCGGCGCCAACTTCCCTTCTCTTTCTCTCCTTTTCCTCTTTCCGTTTCTTCCCCCCTCTCTCTCTTCACAGTCGAGTCCCGATCACTCCCTCTCCGTCGCTCCCACGAGCCTCGTCCCTCGTCACGCCCCACCCCGTCGCTGCCGCGGCTTTCTTCCCTCTTCGTTCGGCTTTCGTTTCGGTGGAGGGGATGGGTGCCCCGGTCGGAGGGGGCGCAACCGGCCGAGATGCTGCCTGGCGTGCTTCGCCCCTCCGGTGGGGTCAAGGGGGAGGCAGTGCTCGCCGTTAGGAGGGGCGAGAAGAGGAGGCAGAAACTACACGACAATTTTAGTTCGATAGATCCCGAAGTTTAGCCTCGGCGGCGCTGCTTTACTCGCCGCTGACTTCTTCCCCGGTAGTTTGTCGTTTCCCTCTCCCCCGCGACCCTCGTTCGCCACCCCACCTCCTTCTTCGACACGACCGCACACTCTCGCGCCTCCCCACTGCCGCGCCAATTCCCACTCTCTTTCTCTCTCTTCTCCTACTACTTCGCTCCGCGATGATCGCCACAACTTGGTACCCCTCGCGCTCTACACCTCTGTTCCCCACCTCCTTCGAATCCTCCTTGCTCCGCGCACAAACGCGACACTTGACTACACACCAACTTTCCCTCTCTTTCTTCTCTGCCTTCGCCGCCCTCCCGTCTTCGCGAGCTCAACGTCTTTCTCGCTTAGGTACAGCGAAACGCACGATCATCGGCGGCCGACGAGCGTATTACGCGAGCACGTTTACGCGGGAGGAGCACGTACCGGCTGTTCGACGCGATGATCACGCGTGCTTCCATCGCGCGTTCCGTCACCGATCCTCATCCGTTTAGTGGAGATTGCGATGAACGATCCCCTTGGTACAACTTTGCGTCCCGATCGAACTTGAATCCACTGGACGAAAGTTTCGATCGACTGCCAAACAGTCGAAACAGCACAGCTGTCGGTTCAACGATCGCGGGAACGTTCCGACGATCACTAACAATGTACAAGTTGACAACGGCGAGCGACGGACACGATGACGACACAACGACGACCTCGGGGCCGTGGCATCGCGCGAGACCGTGTTTTGCGCAGTTCTTTCAAGGGAACTCGCCTCCTCGCGCTTACTTGTCGCCCTCCTGGCACGGGCGCCGATCAAAGGGGCGGGTAGGGGCGGTTGTAGCTGCTGGATCGCGAGCACGACCGTTGCGGGGGAGGACATACCAGTCCTGCCTGGTGGGGGATCAGGAAGGGGACGCGACGCGATCCGCAGGGTGGGTGGAAAAAGGCTCACTGACATTTTTCGCCCGGCAAGCAGATTGCCGCTATACAGGGTGTATTGTCGTAACGGCGCGCATGATTTTCGAGTCGATTGCGATAATGGTGATGGAGAAGATTATGTGAGAGGAGGGAATAAAAAGATGGCCAGTTGGAATTGCGGTAAAAATTGAAGCAGGATTTGTTGGCAAGAGTGAATCGGAGAATTTCTTTTAGGGGTCAAAAATAAATTTTAATGTATTATTGAAGTAGAAAAAAAGAAGAAGGTTATGATAAGGTGTGAAATACTAAGTCGAACGCAAAGACTAGGAGTACATGGAACTAATGTAAATTTAACATATCGTTTAAAAACTTGACAATACTTCGCAAATTCTCTTTCCAATATTTCAAAAAAGTAATGAAGGATCTTCTACCAAAGTCTGAAGGTAATTATATTCTTAGTCGTCCCTCAATTTGTTCAGGAAATCCCCTGAATATTAATCCTTTGTAGACACATGTCTATGGACAATCTCGTGAAATCATTTGAAAGTAAAATAATCCTGTAGACAGAAGAATAAGTGCATAAAGAAATCATAGTATCTTGAACTTTTTTAAAGTACACATTTGCATAAAATCAACAGCACAATCCTTCCACGAGGTGCGTCTCACAATTTATTCATATTCACAAGATTTACTCAAAAATCAACAGCAGCGTCCTATTTTCTCGGATTCCCCGTATCCGCAAGTGACGGGAGAATCGTAGACAGCATTAAGCACACCCTGTATACATCCATGAAAGTACCTGGCAGCGGAGATATTTTTGCCGTTTCGCGGTGAAACTCGCACGGTCGCGCTTAACCCTCAGTTAGACTTGTCCCGCGTGTGACGGCGGCCACGGCGGCGCGGTGTGCGAGAGGAGAGGGCGAGAGCCGGATAAATTGTCCCCTTCCACACTTCTTTCGTCTCCCCTCTAACGGGGCTCAGTGGGTGCGGAGCTCGGGTTTTTTCCCCTCCGTGGGCGCGGACTAGCCTTGCCCCGCCCCCACACCTTCACGTGCCCCCTCCCGACGCGGTGGAAGGTGCTCGTGGCAGCGCTCTCGCCTTCCTTCCTTTCTCGTCGCCCCGCGGTGCGCGCGGCACGTTCGGCTGCTACTTCGCGCTCTTGCTCGCCACGGCGCGCGGCGACGGAGGAACGCGCCTCGCGCGGGACGAAGAGGACGTGTGCTGGAAGGCGGAGCGAGATGGGAGCATACGGTGAGCAGCACACCGAGATGTGAAACATTAGTGTACCGTTTGTTAACACCGCCGTCTACACACAGAGCCGCGCGCAACTCTCCTCCGCGCCGCGCCGGCTGACTTCAAGAGGCCGCTACTATGCGTGTACGCTTTGTGAAGCTCACTGCGCGCAAGTGTGAGTACGACGATCGCGTACGCGCGAGTGCCGTTGCAGTGTGGACGCGAGCGTGTGTGCACGTTAGCGGATTCTCCCTCTTCGTCTCGTAACCGACCCCCCCTGCCCTCCCGCCCCTGCCCACTTCTCGATCTCTCTTCTGCTCTTTGACTCCACCTTAAACCACCCCCTTCCTCGATCGACCTCCCTGTCCCCGCGCCGCTGACTTTCCGAGAATGCGGCACCGAATTTGTCGACGACGGCAGAGAAACCGTCGACTACGTTCCGTTACGACTACGCCCAGGCTAAGCCGCTGACCGATGTCGTCGTCGCACCACATCGATTTTGGATTTCCCGTCTGTCTCTGTGCGTGTGCTACACAACGGATCGACCGTGCGTCTTCGGCATCGGGAATCAAGGAGCGATAGTGGCGTTTCGTATCGTGCTCCTCTCGCCTTCCTCTTCGTGCATCGGTTGTCGATCAGCCGAAATATCGTGAGATGTGGAAGGAATTTAGTGGGGATGTTCATACGAAACCCACTCGAGTGACACGTGGAGGAACGTTTTAGAAGCCGTCGAATGTGTTCTGTAGTTAATAATAGGAACGTGACGTGGATAGTTGAGAGATTTATGTTGATCGAATGGTAGGGATATTCGGTGTAGCGTAGAGTCGTACAGATTATTGTTCCTGGTGTTTGTATGCGCTTATCGTGATAGTGTCCAAAAGAATAAAAGAGTCTGAGCTCGGTTTGAGATGATGAAGTGAGATATGTACTGCGTATGTCTTTATTGCCACCTGGTCCAGTTTGGAGTTTAGGGACTTCGTTAATATTGCTCTTGCATTTCGCACAAATTGGTACACTGAATAAAGTGATAAAATTAAAAAATATACTTAGCACCTTGACCCTGTGGCCACCTTTGTGCTACTGTTAATAGAGTCTCACTGTGATTACCTATCCTATACATAGTAGGTATATCTCATTAGAAACATGTATTTAGTTATAGGGTGAATTAATTAATTAAATAAACCAACATTAATATAGTGACGAAAAGTAATTATATAATGTCATAAAAAGTATTATCTAGGTATATAAATTATTCACAAAATAGAAAACAAACCGTGAACAAATTGTGTACTACGTTTGCAGTGATAGCTCTCAATAGTCACAAATTTGCCATTCTTCAAATCTTCTTCTGGTACTCCAATCCTTCCATCCATGATATCGTCGATTTAGAATTCTTCTTGTCTTATAATATTTATACTGTAACATTACGTTGACAAACATTTACCATATTTCCATGAAATTTCAGTGTTTCCAATTTCCAATTAATGCATCGCTTAATGGACAAAATGCTGCGTCAAAGAGACCCGTTGTTGGCGCAACGTTCGTCAATCGTGACGGAGCAATTTGTAAAGAATCGACCCGTAAACGCGGAGGTGTTTTATTATGATTGTGCCGCGCGGTGTAGGTGTCTCCGGGCTTTGAATTACTAATGCCCGTGGATCAGCTAACGCGTTTAGCAGTAGTGAGACGAGACAGTTAACCGTAGCGCGAGACAAGGCATTAACATGTTAATGCGTTCCCTACTATATAGCCTACGGTCTAGCACACACTACCTACATGCAATTCATGTTAAATGCATCGGCGGCTGTACGCATTGTTACGCCTCAACTAATGATTCCCACTTTGTTGGCGAATTTGAATATAAATGGAAGGAAAGATGAGAGGGGCTTAACAGTTACGTGTGCGATGCAGCAAAGTGTTTTTCGGAGTATATTAACATATTAGTCGAGAAAGGCAAGTTAATTGCCCGTGAAAGTTTAGTAATTAGACTCTTACGAGAAGAGCAAATATTGTATTTGCTGTGGGAAAATGAATTAATTAGATTTCAATCTTGCAGGTACATAGGAGATGATTTTTAATCGTGATCGAGCGAAATTAATGGGTTACCAAAGTCTGCGTATGGTTTCTTCGATTGATCGTGTAGACAAATTTTAATTTGCAGAGTATTTCAGGAGTTGCAAGCAAGAAAGGCTACTAGTATTTATTTGAGAAGCTAAAGACAAGGTTTATTAACCAAATAAAATTGTTGTTCAATGGTTTGTACAATTATGCACGCTAGAGAAGGAATAATATTTACAGAGTCTAGCATACCAATTATCAATGCGCAATCATTCATAGTTAAGTAGGTATTGCTAAACGAATGTCAATCATTTTTGTTTAGAGTTTCTCTAAACAACCGTAAACCTCTTTTTCTGAAGATCTATTACTATATTTACATTCATTACGACTATTATTCCACATTGTTAGTTCCAACAACTCAATTATCTTTACTTAATTCAGAGATCTGAAGCACCCTATACAAAACCCATAGCAATTAATATCTTCCCCCAATTCAAGAGAAGTAGTTTGTAAGCAACCGTAACATAGTCACTACAAGGTTGTAAAAAATTCTGTACAGATATCGAAATATAGTCATACACGATTATTGCGTTCATCATGAACATCCTCGTAACACGAGGAACACAAGTTAATGCAACGAAACAACGAGCGATACATGTCGTGAATGAAAAGTTCTCGCGTGGAAACGCGAGTCGAAATGCACGATGTCTCGTATGATCGGCACATGTATCATTCGAGGAGCACGTAAAAACTGTCATGGCAATAACACATAATTACAGATCAACCGCGATAAGGTAAAAGGTGCACGTAACGCTGAGGGAAGGTTCGTCCGACGTTAAACCGACGGGGCTACTCGTCCGTTGAACCCGCAATTATTTGCACGATGCACACACGTGTTTCGTGCGTTTATCTAATGTCCTACAGACTACGATTCCTCTAAATTACCCTTCATGCTATATCTGATCGCCGAGCCGCGTGCTGCACGTAATTCGATTTGCGACGATAATTTTCCGGCTCTTCTGATAAACACTAGCTTCGTTTCTGCTCACTGCGATGATTACCAGCACTCAAATCTCCCCATTAAATCTAAATGCAAGGTATAAGTAGACTATAGCGAGTTTCTACGTGTGAAGGTTTTTCTGTGCTAATTAAATACTATGTTGATTATAATAAGAATGGAACAGTTGAATGCTTTCTCAATTGTGAATAACGTCCCAAGGGATCCCTTCTTTCATAATAAACTGTGAATGAGGTTTTTACTCCTGACAGCCAATCAATCCTGACTCTACTTCATTACCTACTTTTAGGAACATTGCAAGGAATATGACAAGAATAAAGATAATACTGCCACATATTATAATATTGAGTACCTATTCAGAATTCAGAACTACATTCTATACAATCCCGACAAGTACCACAGATAAATAAGTACTCCAAAACCCCCTATCTCTTTAAAAATATAAAAAAACTGCGTTTAACCCCCATTGCACCCCTGAAAATATCTCCTCACGCATCACTGCAGCGCATCCGAAAACACTTCGCGATTCGCAACAGCTCTTCCACCAGCTGTCAAAGCGATTGCCAGGCAAGCTCGCATAAAATCGAAGAAAGACGTCTCTGGCTGTTTGCTGCGCAAGATCGACGCTGAAAAAGCTCAAAGTCGCGAGACGAGTCCGAAGTGGTTGGCGACCAGTCACGGGCAAGGTCGACGAAAGCTGGCTGGCACAGGTGGCAGCACAACTCGACAAAGGACGGTTATAGACCCTCCTCGTTGGCACCCGAAGCGCGTCGTTGCCAGCGTGAAAAGTGGGGGATCAGAACAGTTTCGTTGAAGTGGCGGGGGAAACTTTTCCCTTTCCACTTTCCGCGCGCAGGGCCACCCCTCCAGTTACTCGCCCTCCCCCCGCTTGCACCTGGAGGGGCGCGGAGGGGTAGTATACTTTTCGACGATGTGTGCAGCAACGGTTGTCACCGTGTTGAATACCCGCGCTTCGACAGGTTCTACGGGCGCGAGACGTTTCTAACGCTGGCACCGAGGTGCAACGAGGAAAGAATCATGGACGGGTTCGCCGTGCACTCGGTAGAGTGCGCACCCGTTGCACTTTTCAATTCGATCTTTTGCACACCTTTACTTTGAAATCATTGCTATTTCTCCGTTGAATAGACGTAGGCATTAGTATGGATACTGTAGACATTGTTCTTGGAAATAGGGCGTTAGAGTGGGTTCTGTGTTGCATCTTCTTTGAATAGAATAGTGATGTATGATCGTAAGAGACTACTGATTTGTAGTAGCTTTTAATCTATTCGCTGCCAGCCCAATTTATGTGCTGAATACATTTAAATATCTACACTCGCGTTGACAGTCTTGGCAATTGACGAGTACACTTCTAGTTAGCAGTTATCGTGTTGATAAGTGCATGTCAGATAGGGGTCCCTTTTTGACTCTTTAAAAGAGATCTTGGTATTTGCGAACGAAGAATTGCATTATAGATCTATTCACTGTATAGATACAATCAATCGTAGTTCTAGCACTTACTTCGTATATGTATTCTTCTTATACAGGAGAACTTCGATTAAGGCAGTACTTAGCTAAACGTCAAAATGCAAGATTTCGTCCAAATTTTGAGCACAACTAATTTGGACTACAAGAAATCCTTGTACAAAATATGGAATCGATTTACCGCTTAGTTATCGATAAATTATTAATAAAATTTGACGCGCTTTAACACCGTAAGGTATGGTGAAATATAAAGAAATTATTGAGTTTTATTATTCAGAATTGTACATATTGAGTACATATTGAGAACATCAATTGAAACTTATGAAGATAATAATAATTCAAGATATTCTGTAAAACATATTAGGCATCAAACGAAGGTTTCAGGTTTGAATCTCGTGGTTCCTCGAATAATCATAATCTTAATCGATCAGATTAATAAAATGTTTATACCCAAATAACATCATCTTTTTTGTCTCCACAATCCTTCCCTTCGAAACAAAACTTTCGCCGAAATCGACTTGACATTTCCGTCGAAGTACCATGCGTCGCGAGTTTGGGCGCCCATAAATCAAGACTTTGGCCCAAAGACGATGAGAGCACGAAAAGCTGTGGAGCAAAGCGAGCCATAGTACTTACTTATGCCAGGAGTTGAAGTGGATACAGGAGGTATAAACTTGAGTGATTAATCTTGCCGGATTGATAACGCTCCCCTCGGCCCTAACCCTGTGCTCCCATAAATTACGTTATAAGGAGAGTCGAGGATAATTAATACCCAACCCGGCACGTACATAAGCAGCGCCGTTGTAGCGCGTAGTTGACACAAGGTGATCTGCGACGGCGTTTCCAGGCGCCATTGTCTGCGCCCATTCCACCATGAAATCCAACGCGCGAATTTTGCCGAGATTCGGGCACGCTGCGCGATCTTGCGCGCAGCCAGATATCGCTAGTCATTGCTGCCACTTATTGCACCAGTAGTATGCGACGAGCAAAGCTGGGATAATTAATGGGATAGCGATTACAGTGCTGTTGGCCCTGCTGAAACATTAACGACATTGTACGAGCAATGTTTGCAGCACGTGTTTAGAATAAATGAAATGCAGATGAATATTAAGTTGGCTGATGGGTGTCGCGAGATGGCTTCAGATTGAGCGTTTTATAGCTCAGTGAAGAAGGGATAATGCACGTTATTGTGTCAGAATTGATTTCGAAAGTGGCAGCGGATGGGTGTATTCAAAATTTATTTCTGAAATTCACCGACTTGCTCTTTCTTTATCGACAATTATGTAACTTCTCCCACATTTAAGGTTCTAAGAATAGGAACCCGAACAAGGCCACTTTTCGTAATCGACTTGCCGATCTCTTTTTAGCAATACTTTAAGCGACACGCGTACAAATATGTCGTGGCTGATAAGAAGTTGACTAAAGCGGACAGCATGCCCCACGATCGCTGGAACCATCGACGATCGGCGCTGTTATCAATGACAAACGGAGTGCACGTCCATGTTTCGACGCAAATCAAACAACGAATCGACCGATATGTGATATCTTCAAAGGATTTCGGCCGACCCTTTGTCAGTCTATCGCTGATAAATTTGAAATCTGGTCCGAGCAAATATGTCTACGCAACGAAGCGTCACAAGTCGACCGCGTTTCAACGATGGCGACGATACAATCGCGAATTGTTAGGTATTTTTCGGTTATCTGCTCCACTGAATGCCTGGCAAGTGGCATTAATTTTGCAGTATCAGAACTTGACCCACTTGGGCTATTAAATAACGAGATAAGTGACAAAACATTAAAAGATATTTGGATTAAATTCTTAGCAGTCCAAGATATGAAATTTGATTAAATCTAGTTTGCAGGGGAATTAAATTTGCATAAAGCTAATATTGACTGTAACGCGTTTAGAATGAAAACTTACGACTGCGTATTCTTTCATAGTTTCAGTAGTTTTCTATCGTGATGCAAGTCAAAGAATAATAAATGAAAAATATATGTACCTAATCAGCACTGACGACTGCAAGTAGTCCACATTTCCATATAAACACCCATTTTCTCACACAACCTAGGTATAACACATGTTTTCCAAAAATTTTGTATCTATCTAGTAATATTTTTCACTGCTTTGACAGTGAATACAAGAGTTACCGCAAAGTAAGTACGTAGCACAGATTGAGGTGACATTTTCAAAAGATTTTCTTAACCTAGGTGCGTCCAACCAACAATTTCGTCACTCAAACTAAAAGCTGATTACAGATTTAGTATAGGTGCACACGATCGACAATTTTGTTAGTTCAACAAAGGCCGATTATAGATTAATCAAACATTCTTGTTCTATTTAATGGATAAGAAGAAAATCGATATATGAAATTGTGTTAAAGCTGTAATCGGCCTTCAGTTACACCGACGAAAATGTCAGTCTTATGTGTCTGAGTTTAACAGAATTTTATATATCGATTATCTTCTTATCCAGTAGATAGAAAAAGAAGGTTTGTTTTTAAAGTCTCCCACAGACCAATGTGAATTTTCCGCAGTGTCAGCGAATGCACTGTGAATTTTTCGTGGCATCCTCTTCACACCATTATAAATGTGAGTGGATCAATTAAATAATCACACCTGGTTCGAAAATAACATATTAAAGAAAAATATTGGAATAAGATTATATAAGATCTTAACAAATTGCTCGCGCATGGATTTCTTTACACTGCGACAATAGCTTTTTCTTCACAAGTGCTCTCTCTCTCAATGTTTATCATACAGTCCTCGTCACACGCTCCCTCTCTCTTCCTCGCTCTCTTTCCAATCATACCCCATATATATCACATAGACCATACCAAGTCATACTCATTACGCGCATACTCATTTCCATAACACGAACTATAAGCCTCATTCGTCAATACAATATTTTCCATACACACACGTTACACTCATCCTTCCATGAAACCATCACTCTCCTTTACACCATACTACTACATACTTTATGAAAACCAGTACCACAATAAATTCATATGTTTCTGTTCTTAATTTGCCGCGAATAGCATTGGTCTGAGGGATCGTTAAACCAACAGAATTTTCTCCCTTTCGACCGTAAAGTAGAAGAAGCGAGTCAAATTCCCATAATAGTAATTATACCATGGATCCATCGCACGCACACGTAGGCATAATTAAAAAAAGATATTCGCAACAGATAAGTACCTACGATTTATCATCACCATACAATTACCACTCGAATTAGATTCGAAATCAGTATCCCGACCGTCGCCAAGCCAGGAGGAAAATTGGTGGTCAGAAACGCTCCGATGTAACCGATCAGCGTAGACGTGGTCGATCGACGCGACGGCGTCTGATCGTCGTGAAAGGTGAGCTCGTATCTCGTCGAGCTCGTCGAGCGGCAACATGAAAGATTCCATGCGGCAGAAAAGCCCGCCGGATTCGTCCGTGTTCCGCTCGAAGCCCGTGCATCCACCGAGTGGTCCATAAACAGCGTCATCATTCTATCCGCATGCGCGATGCCTGTGTAATCGTGAGAAGAATGCAGGCATCGGGGTAGACAGAGGCTGAGAGAGAGAGCGTAAGAGAGGGAGAGGCAGGAGGCACGACTAGATCACCGCCGCTGGGACCTTATAAAGGGAAGAGAGGAGCGGCGCCGCCGTCGTTCATTAATTAAACGAAGCGTGAGATTCCCAACCCTCTCTCCGCCGTTAGCGGTCCTTTCTTTGCCCCACCTCTCCTTTGTTCGAAGCCGGCCAACCCCCGCGATCTGAAGGAGCCGCTCACGGCCGATCATCTGCCAGAAAGTCGATCGACCGATTCATAAATCCGTCCCAGTGTCCCTCTTCTTCTTTCCGCTTTAAATCGCCAGGACAGTTCGAGCACTGGAACAAAAGGGTCGATGGACGGGGTACACGAATGGTTTCTGCAAACTTTCGAAGCTGTGCGTGCGAAGAGTTGGGAGGCCAAGTGTGGGAGGATGTATTATCGATACTGTAATGGGACAGAGTGGAGTTACGTGTCGGGAATTGTTATGAGTGTCTGGAAATGTATTGCTAGAGTTGAAGGTTAAATGTTGGATTCTGAATGGTCTGTTGCAAAGAGTGGGGGTTACCCTATAGAAGTACGGGAAAGGTTTGATTGTTAAGCATGGTAAAGGGTTGAAATCTGGAGCAACCCGCCCTTCTATTCAGAGCCCTCGAACGACCCCAAAATTCGCAATATGAAAACTCGCTCCTCGCAGAATCACCGCGCGGGGTTCGAAACGATTCATCATTTACCAGGGACAGCCTCGACTTTCATCCGAATTTGTTCGATCGATCCTCCTGATGGATCGTGATTGGTCAACTGATTGACAAGTTTGTGCGTGTACAACGAAGTCCTAAATCACCGTATTCTACTTCGTCGAAACGGAACAAGGGTGGCTTTCTTTCGACCTGTCCCTCAATTGTCTCTACACATCGAGAGGTTCTGGACCTCTTATCGAAAGGATGCGAAATTATCTGGAGGAGTGGAGCTTTCTGAAAATTTCGAGCTGCCTGGTTGACGATAAGGAGCATGATCGATGCACAGGCATCCCGACAGCGAGCAGAGAAGATCGTCGAGCGAAAAGACACCAGAGGACGAAGAATCGGGCGAAATTGCTCGTTCGCTGCGATAATCGACACGGATCGTCAACGTCGCCGGAAACGAACGCGACGCGTCCTCGAAACGAGCCTGAGATTTAGCTGGCTCCTCGCGCGGCTAATGGGCCACGTATTTATCGCGATCGGAGTCGACGTAGCGGAGAACGCGCGGACGAGCGAAGCACCGAGCTAATCGACGACCGCACAGATCTCGACAATCGGCTTCGAGGATGGCTGCACCCCTTATCTGGGAATATATTGGCTGAGTTGCGCGCACTCGCGACAGAGATGCGAGCCTTCGTTTCTCCAACGACTGAGGCTGCGTGAATCAAACCAGCCGCTCGGTACGCACCGTTACGTCGTTAATGACGCCACCTCACCCCAACAATATAGCGTCCTGAGACGATAACGACGACCATATGCGATACCATTTTCACCAGAACATGGCGTTCCCGCGATACGGCGTGGCTCGTTTTTATTTCGCTGCAAGACAGTGCGCGCGCGCGATCACACGGGACACCGTGGACACGTGTGTCTGCGCGTGTGTGCGCATTTATACGAAGTACGATAACGCGGTTTATCGGGCGAGGACGTCCGCGGGATATCGTCCAATGTGAACGTAATTATTCGGCAGGGCAGTTCCTGAGGGCAATCGGGCTACCACGAGGCAGTCGAGTATTTTAGCTGGAAGGTAATCGTCTCTTTGGGAACGTCCAAAACATCGGATATGTGCAAAATGAGTTATCTAATAGTAGAATATAGGAGGTTCCTTGGACTGGTGAAAGTAGGAATGGGTTAATGCATGTATATTTATTTTTATTAAGGAATACGATTTTTTACTGAGTAATATTGCCACTTAATATTAATATTCTATACAGAAATTAAGAAGTCTATTACTCGAATTTCCTTATTCATATGGGAATGAAATATGCATCAATCTCACATACCTATTACACTTTGCATTTTCATCTCAACCCTAAATCTTCTATATAAAGATAATAAAACATTGACGTGCATTAATTATGTTGAAGATTTGCGAAGGAGAACGGTGAAAGGCGTAGTGCAGTTTTAATGAATTGTAAGTTAGTGAAGAGGACATTGTTTTATCTACCACAAAGTACCGTAACATCCTGGAGGTCCAGTCGGTTGAATAACGAGCAACTCGCCTAGCATAACCGAATGCTAAAAAGGCGGCGATAAGCCCGCTTTTAACGTGAATTATGCATACGCTAATTATTAAAGCCGGACTTTTATCTAGGAACGCGTGTGTCGCCGTGTACAGGAATTAGCGTGAATAAGTGGCGCAGATTAAGCTGACATTGACGGCGTTGATTTTCTTTTAATCGACGCACCATCCACGTGTGGTCTTTTTGTACTCTTTACCGCCGTCTTATCGATGAATGCTTCCTCGAGTGTACTTTATTCGACGTTTCTGACAAATAGTATGGTCAGATAAAGAAATATTTGATGGGAAGCAGCTACTCGAATCGATGTGTCGAGAGCGCTCGACGCTCTTAAAATTCTGAGACTAATGGCTTCATTCGCGGAATCGTGGGATGACGAGACGATTGTTTCTAAATACACTCGATTAAAGGATACGCTGCACCAGCAATTAACCACGCTATCGTGTTTTACACGAGGGAAGATCCGACGCGATTAAAAGTTAAAAAAAAAGACACGATGATATTATTCAGCCGGTATTTATTAAGTCAAATAATCCTTCGATATTAATTGCGGCAGAAGCCGATTAACGTTCGCGGTGTAGCGTTCCTTTAAGTGCGCGGCACGAACTTTACTTAGTTACCGCTATATTATGTGGATCCCTCATATCGTGGCGATCTTTCCAAATAATCAAAGCAATTAAATACCCACCATCGCGCATCATGTCGATGCATCAGGATCTGACGATGAGAGACAGGTGCGGTACCGTTCCCGTTTCCACTCGCTATTAAACGGTAATTAAAGGTAATTGCGTGAGTTTGCATCCGCCCGATAACAAAGTAAAAATCGCTTCCTGTTGTGAGCCCGATCCGCGGATACGCCGCGCATGGGTAAACAGGGATCTGCATTTGTACTGCGCTCGTGAAGGTACGATGCTTTTCGTTTCTACGAAACTTCAGCTCCTCTTAACATTAAACGCTTCTTTTTTCAGGCAATTTCTGTGAAGTCGAAGTCGAAGTAGAATGTAATTCAACGCTACTGTAAGTATGTGAATGATAGGATATGAAATTTAAAAACATTCTTTGATATAACTGAAGAAGTAGAGCATGGAGATGGATAAACGTATAGCAGAATGCTTGAAGAAAGAACAAAAAACATAAATAAAGGCTTAGAAATAGCAATGAGCGATCAGTAAAGAAAGTTTCGTGCTTATTGCATAATAATTATTAGTTTTTTAATCTCTTATCTACGTACTGCATCTAAACATCTAGGTGGATAGATAGATACTATTCTGTACGAATTCTTCCTGAATAAAAAATATGTATCTATATTCGCAATAACACGATATGTTTGATATTATCGCCTTTCTCTAAATTCTTGCGAAAATTATTTCAACAGTAATCCATCAAAAAATCCAACTACCCATCGAGCACGTCATTCTCACGTTCCCTGCGACCTGTAAAAAATCGTAAAGCCTGTTGTAGGATTCTTCAGCCGCCTTAGAGACATCGTTCCCCATTGAGGTCAGGATAGGGGTTCATCGGTAGAGCAGGAAAACCTACGGTTCTCACGGCGGACTTCCATAAATTGCGAATAAAGCAGGACCACAGGGTGCAGGCGAGCTGGTCGCGAGGGAGTCTCGGCTAGGAACATGGTAGCGTTGGTCGAAGGGCATGATGGTCGCGGCGAACGCGTCGGTGCTCGCGTAGGTCCTCGTCCTGGGTACCAGAGACTCGCAACCCCGTGGAACGTTCGCTTCACCACTCCCAGCCGCGGAGGCATGGTTTCTGCAGGTGAGTTTTTCTCACCTGGTGCATCGAGGGGTCCGTCCTCGTCCAACCAGGTCGCGGCTGTGGTCGGGCCCACGGGCCAATCCCCGCTGATGATCACTGGTCCACAGCCACAGCCTCCTCTCGTTCTTCCCTCTCCGTCGGCCTGCTCCTCGGCTCGTCTACCGTCTCCTTCGCTCCTGCAGTCTCTCGGTCGCGTTCACAGTCCTCATTAGTGCCTCCTACCTTCCTCGGGCCGACGAGACGTCGTATCCTGGTCCTTATATCAACGACGCGTAGGAAAAGGGCGACCGTGCCCCTCCACCCTCTCCGTCGACAGTAACGCCCCTTTCTGATACCTGGTCATGTTTCATTATTTTCCCCCGGAATCATTAAGCCGGTCGAGTCATCTCCCCCCTAAGAGGCGCGGACTGGACTTCCATCAGCCCTCCTCCACGCCATACGGCCAGATTAAACGCACACCATCGACCTCCGTGCACCCACACATCGACGTATCTCTCCCTTTCTCCTCTCCTCGCTCTCTCCTCCCGCAATGTCCTCTCTCTGAAGGGCTTCGTGCTCCTTTTTTCGTTCCACCCAACTACTACCCCTCCCACGACCCTCTTCCCGTGTCTCTCCTCGAGTTCACCTTCCTCCCCCTTCGTCATTCTTTCTCATTTCCTCTCTCGCTCCTTCTTTCCCGCTCCATTTGCTCACCGTTGCTCCTCGATTCACTCCATCACGTTCCTCTCCTCTCCTCCTCTTTCTCTCCGGTTCGACCGGAGATTCTCGCTCCATTCATTCCTCCTCTCCGTCTTCACGCTGGTTCCTCCTCCACTCCCGCGGCTTTTTAATTCCATGCGGCGCAGTGCGGTGCTGCCATCTGCTACTTGCAGGAACTAAGCGTTTTTACACGGTGGAAGGCTTACTCGGGAACCAGGTGAATCCCCGTGATTGCTGAGTTTCGGAATCGCGACGGGACTCGGGCGGAAACTGGTCTCTGCTGAGGGAGATCGCACGCCCTCGCTTTCCCCGCGAAAGCGCGGCTTTCGAAATGATTTATCGCGTATACAGCGTACCAGCAGAATTTGATGAAGATCGATGGCTGGGAGAAGAAGTTTAATCCTATTCGTGCGATCTGAATGTTTGTCATGTGTTGCATCTGGTCCTGCGATGAAAGTGCAGCGAGAGGAATTTCGCTTTGATGAAAAGTAGAGTTAGTTAATGGAGTATAACTGCAATTTCTGTTTGCTTTGTTAGGGAGCTTGTACAGGTACTTAGTTTTAGTTTACTGGGCTCAGAGTTGAGACTTGTCGAGATTCTATAAGGGATTAAGGTTCCTCAATCGACATAGGTATGCAAGTGGAATGGAATTTCTAACCATGCCTATTATTTGTCTTTTTCCTTTCCTTTCCAACCTCTTCGATAAAGCTTTTCGTCATAAGTTTCACCGATCGTCGTCAAACCTTTGCAAGTGCAGTCACGAATCAGCTGCCACGACTCGCCGTCGGCGCAACACGGATCCGCGAATAGGTCATGAAATTCTTCCCAACGAATCATGTTCTGGGCTTGAGCATTTGCATCCGTGGCAATTCTCGAATCGAGGCTGCGTCACGGCGCGCAGAGCCAAGGATAGATCATAGAATCGGAACTCGAGCACGCCATGAGCTGCCATTTCGCTGATAACGAAGGCTTGAGCTGCCATTACGAGCTCGCAGATAAACGACCACCTTATCAGCAATGAGTGACTACCCGCTCGCGAGTTGGTATTGCCTCGCGCTCGAGATTGGCCGATAAAACTCCGCTAATGAACGACCAGCGATCGCGTTCCTCGAGAATGATCCCCGAGCCGATGGCAACGATTTAATTGCGTTAAATTACACCACGTTTAATTATCGAACTCACCTGGGGAGACAGGTCGACGACACTATGACAGAAATTGCGACTGCATCAAAAGGAATTAAGGGTCTATCTTGCAGTGGCATCAAATATACCTAGTAATAAAGAACGATAATGGCGGGACAGAGTTCGAGGATTCCTTCGAGAATACATACGCTGATATGTATAAGCGTCGATTCGAGAGCAGATTGCTAGCACGAAATTGATAATCGCTCTCGACAGAATGGAACGGTTACGTGCAGAAAAATACTGTGTTGCAGAGGGTAATTATAGCTGTCGCCTGGAAGCGACCGAAGGTGCGAAGTGTCGTTAAATCATTAGCATCTGTACCTGCGACGCGATTTTCACGTAATTTAGCGAACCGAGTCTGTTATTAGTGAACACGCCTCAGAAAAAGTTTCCGTGATAACTTTGATGATCGCTTCATTTAGGACACGTCTGCGGCAGAGGAAGGGCTAAAAATAAAGTGCTTGTATTTGTTCTGGGGAATTCCCATTTCTAGGCAGACTACATGGATTTCCAGACCATTGAACGTGATCTTATCGATCACAGGTGGGCGGCGTGATTTGAAGTAGAGTTAGCCCATACTTCGTTTCATGAATGAAGCACTTAAAGGAATTATTTGTGTAGATAAGGATATAGTTTCCTCTTATCGAATTGTGATACTTTTTTTCACCGTCGCATTTCAGATGAAATATGTTCCTCGAGGAGAACACCTGATCGATACTGTCACGTGGAGACTGAAAGGTAATTTTATTGCAATCTTCAACCTCTTATCACCATTTACCTGCAATTCAATGTTAAACAGCCTTCGTGCAATGAATTACTTTCGATCACTATTTGCAACATTAACACGTATTCGTCGTAACATGTATTCGACATCACGAAAGTTCCTGATCAAGAGAAATAAGGTCTCGAGACATCGTTCTCCTTAACGATTCAGTCACGGTACACTGCAATCCAGCCGCCATTTATTTCGTACTGAGAAGAATAGTGGCCGTCTAAATAATGATAGTATCGACTTTATTTCCTAGCGCAACAGAGAAGTGTTAATAGTACAGCTAATGGTATTAATAGAAAGCAGCGTAGACAGTGGCAGATGTGTAATATAGTAATATCAGTAGAAACTTCTGATATTATCTAAATAGAAAAGTTCAGGAAACTGAACCTAGAGAGATCGTTAAAAAATAATTACAACTACACTGTCACGAAATACCTCACCAATCACACCATTTGCACATACAAAAGATATTTAAAACCAATCCTAATGCTTCCACCACCTTCGCTTGCAGCTGCACGGTCCGAGTCAGCAGAGCTGGGTGTTCCACCAGCATTGCACTAATACGACATCAAAATCGTGTTGACCCCAACCTACACTAATCATTCCCAGCCACAGTACCCACGAAGTAAACTATTAAGAATCTCAAGATAGCCGGCAGGCGACAAATTAACCAGCAATGCCTTAGAACTGGCTGAAAGGTCAGCGGTTCAAGGGTCAATCGCGTATCTCTTCCATCGCGAATGGGACAGGGAGGCGCAGCGGTTCCCTCGAGATTTCCACTGTCCTTGAGGATGCGTTTCGTCGGCCGTAGATCAGGATCAAGCGCGGGAGGGGGCCGCGGGAGGTGGAGGGGCGAGGGGAGGGAGACAGGACGCGGTGCAAGGATCGCTCGCGTCCTGCCCGGCAATAATTATTCCGATGTAGATAGGGACCGCGTAACTCGAGCGTTAATGCTCGCCGACGGTGCGAGTCGGCGTCGAGCTGCGCCCGTGTGCAACGCCGCGGAGCGAAACGGGGAGACAGATCACGAGGCCCGATTGCCTCTCGGCTATAACCCGGCTCCTGAAACGATATTCATGCCGGTCAACAGTAATAACGATAAATTGCCCGCCCCCTAATGCTCGTACCGCCGTCGCTGCGAGTCCTTAGAGGATGCACCCCTCTCAACTTTCGATGAACCATTTTTTTAATCGCCCCCTCGAACTGTGAATCCCTTTGGTCTGACGCCTCCGCGTTGGTAGACGCTCGGAGAAGAATCAACGACTAGCGTAGTGTAAATCGATTTTGAATGTGTTAAGAGTTGCATCTTGGCTTTAGTGGATTGTAGTATCATGTTTAATGGTTTGGATATGTGAGTATGGAATAGAAGACTTTGAGGGTTTTCTGGGAACACTGGGTGTATTGAGGAGGTTGTGTTCAGGTATTTACTATTTACTTTGTACAATGTTTAATATTGTGATTGCAGTAAAGCCTCAATTAACCGAGCTTTAGTTATACCATTCGGTGTAATGACAATGGAAATACAGTAGAATATTGACTGAGTTTTAAACTACGAATTAATGTTAGTCTATCGAAAATTGTAGAAACATCCATGGACTAAGTATTTTAGATTTGACTCTTGTGTTAAGCTAAGAAGGATTCAATGCACATAGAAATCAATCAGCTGTTCTCTGTATCGATGATTGTACCTTTCAGGAAGATAAACCTTCATTATTTTTCACTTTCCAGTGTGTACTATGTACTCATAGCAATGCATCTACTCTTTACCTCTCTCCTCCATCATTCCTTACCTTCCCAACGCATAAACGTGTTACAAATTCAATCAGATTCACGGGCAAACCACGTCGGCGAAGAATTATTCTGCGACGCAGGACGCGGCCACGGAACGAACTTAATCTGAGATAAAGTTTGCCGTGTACAGGGTAGGCTAGACCAAAGTTGAGAGCGCGAACTCGCAGTTCGGCCTGTGTTTCAGCCGCTTCCAGGGCGTTCGCGAGGTGCGACACGTGCACCGCCTCCGATTTCTTCTTCTTTCCTTCCGAACTGCCTCACGCCCCGTTTCCACGCTCCCTCCCCCGTTCTCCGCGAGAGCGACGTTATGTTTCCGTCGAAGCTGAGTTTCCGTCCGCGTACATTCGCGCCAGACTACCGCCTCCTTTCCCCCAGGAAACTTCGTGTAAGTTTTGCTGCACGTTACGACGCGTTATATACCCCCGTCGGTATATACCTGCTCCTCTCGCTGTCGAAACGTCCTGTACGTACAGTTTGTACAAGTACGCGAAGTTTTCGTCGCGACGTGTGACGTACACGGGACGAGCGCCGCGGAAAAACGAGCTACGACATGATCTTCAGACTTTCCAAGGGGTGTTTGCTGCTGAAGCTGAGCTCGTTTCGTTCTCATGTTAACTTTCGTTTGAAAATAAAGCGATGTTTTGGCGAACTAATACGTTCCAGTTCAGGACTCTGGTTTTATGTAATATATAAATATAAATTAGTTTTTTTTTATTTGTAAAAACACTATAGAAAGAAATGGAAACTATATAGGTACATGTATAGTACTGGGATACATGGTATATAGGGTAATTCTGGCAATTCCATCTTACAATTAAATTTTAAGGATATACTCGAAATTTACTCCAACTATTGTGATACTAGATAATATTGAGTATGTCATAACAATCGTTCCTTTGGTTTGTTCAAAATTGAGAAATTGGGTACCTAAATAATTTGTAATACAACAATTGTCTACACTCGAAAATGTTCTGCATATTCTGTAAGTTTTAATTTACTAACGTTTTATTAAAAAACAATAGTTTAATCCGAATGCAGCGCGTTAATACAATATTTAGAGATTATGTTCCAATTGCTACGATGAAATATTATTAACATCATTATGCAATAAAGAAGTAAGTCATCTATCCCTTACTGTTGCTCTAGATGACTTAATTTTTTAGGGGATAGTTGGCCCACCATAGGTAAATGTTTTTATTCTGTAATAATTAGTAAATATTTATTCTCTTATTGTTAGAGGAACATAGTAAACCAACACCTGTCGTTCCCAGTTGTTCGGATTTAATTGTTAGACGTGGTATGGATTTGGTAGGACTAATGTAATTTCTACTACATCGGACCTTGAGCACAGTAGACAATCCAACAAAATAAATACTTTAATTTTCATATTTTCCGACAATATGAAAAGTAGCAGACTAGAGGGAAAAAATGCTTAAAAAATAGAAAGCGACAAACGTATTACAATATGCCATATGTTCTTTTAATATAGCTATGGAAGAGTCACGTTCAGATGAAAATTTTTCAGATTCTCTAACTTAGAAGGCTGAAGGAGACCATACCAAATGTGTGTGATATGGTGACTAATGCTGTTAAACGACAAAAGAGGATGCCTGGATACAATACTTAAAATGTAAAAACTGGTTCCATGAAGGAACGTCTTTCATATAAGAAGATGACCTTTTGCATACGTTGCAACTTCTTTTATGTTTCCTGAAATCAAAGATTATTTTTTGTGTGTACGTGCACATTTAATATTTTCGTATTTGTAATAATAATTGTATTTATTATGTACTGGTACATTTAAAAAAATAGACTATCTCACCCGAAATTCTCCTACGCCTCTTACAATGATTCAAATATTATTTAGGAAAAAATTCTTGTAATCATAGCACACTGTACTGTGTAGGTACAATATGTATTTAATGATACCTATATGAAGAAATAGAAGTCCATATGATGTACGGAACCTACTACTGAGATGTTAACATAGAATTCGACAGACTGTCTTCCTGACTTTGTTTAGTGTAGGTATAGTAAACCTGGCTTCAAAGTCGATTGCTGTCGTCTCCCGTCGCGTTAAGACTTCTTCCAGGTGTCGTTGTTGGGAAATCTGAAAGAACGAGTCGACAGGGGACTTGTATCAAGCTGGTAGCTGCAAGCTTTTCTAGTCTTCCCTTGCGTCGCGTTGCCTTAATATGCACAAAGTGCGAAAGTTCTGTCGTAAAAGAACGACAAGGAGACTGGAGCAACGATATCGGACCTCCTCCGCGTTTCATTTGTACTTTCTAAGGTACCCCGAGGCTGTTTGTATTTAATGCGTGCCATTAAAAGATAACTTTCGTCGTTAACAAGCGCGGATTCTCGTCTGCATGGCTTCTAACGATCTATTCCATCTGTAGGCGAATTACAGATGAAACAGCACGGGATACTTAGCGTATCGCATCGAATGTTAACAGCTCCACGAACCGTGAACTATTGAATACAATGGGAAAGTTCGCGGTCGTGCAACTTCTCAGCTAATCAGAAGTGAATTAGAAATTCAGAAGGCTGAATCGAAAGTTGACCAGGCAAATCGAAAACATCTTCGGGGATTTGATTAAGCATTCATATCGTTGTTTGCCACGGAGGAGGCATCGTTAAGAACCAGCAAGGAATTCAAAGGCTGATGGATTTGCATTCTAATGGTGAATGGTCTTGAAATGGAGCTCATTCGTTTTCAAATGCGCCTACTTCATCGTCAGGTCTTATTGGTGTCTTTAACCCCGAGTCAATTTCGATAATTATGCAATTAGTAATCCGTCGATGCTGTTTCACTTTATTGAGTCTTGTAATAGGGATCACTAAATCGCTTCCGTATACAATCCTTATATTCTCTCTAATACTCGATAAGAGTACTGTTTGAGGGTACATGCAGACAACATACAGAGAGAGTCAAAACTAAGTACTTATACAGTTTATAAAAATGAAATCTGTGTACTATTAAAATTTGTGTAGAAAAGAAAGTAGTAGCATGAAATCCCTATTTGTTTTTTGACGATTTTCACAAGCTAATGCATTAAATGACTTAAATTGGGCTTTAACTTAATTCTCATATATTCCTCTCTTATATTTAAAAATGTTAAACAGCAAAAATATTTACTTAGGAAATTTTAGCTCTTTTTGATAAAGCGTACTTTTCTACATAAGAGTTTACTTCAGTGGAAAACATAAACATATTGATATATTAATGCTTACAAGTCTTCGTAATATAGCTGTAAGTACAAAAAACAGTTTGACTGTTTTATTTGGACCCATTTTCTTCGTTTTTATTGCTGCAAAACTTTAATCGTATAATTCATCTTTTACGTTTTATTGGTAATAACAGGATGCTTTGAGGAATATCTAAATATATCTAAGAAATTACAGAAAATCGTTTATTCAACTAATATGGTTTAAGTGTTAATGGAATAGGGTTCCACATGTAGGGTTCCATATTAGCAGCGAGCTAAAGTGTTTAATTTTTGCACGTATAAAAAGTTAAGAAATTTCATGGAACCTCTTACTACAATAAATAAACCTTCAAACTAATTTAACCATGTCACAACAATTGCCAATAATTCAAGAAATAAAAAGAAACCTTTTATTTCTACTACAAACATATTCTGTTATGATACAAGTGGTAGTGTAATACTCATTTTATTAGTGAGTTGCATATTACCACCTTTTCTTCTATAGCATTTAGTTTAAATCTAGATAGCATTCTGTCTGGTTCACGATATTTACGGCATTCCACAAACAAATAAATATAAATGGAGACACATACGTACATACATGCATGCATAAGATTTGTTGAATAAATTCTGTGCTGTCAAGGTGTATACTCACTTTTAACTTTCTCTGTATATTATATATACGTGTTTTCTCAACACATTCTTTCAAGTTAGCTCCAGATCGCGTAGTCTAAAATAAAGTGCAAGGTAAAAGATTTATATCGTTTTCGAAATAGGAGAAGATTCGACGTAATTTTTGAAACTACGAGTAAACATGGGTTACTCGCGTTTTTGCTGACAAAAAACGTGGAAATCAGCAAAAAATCATTCAAAGACTAGCACAAGACTAGCTACAGGCAATGAAAGACAAAGTAAACAATCCGTCTGTCTGAATTCGGTATACTATGTGATTCTGCTTTTTGCACTGGGTGATCTTTCGTGAGATAGAAAGAATGTGTTCTCAGCTTTTTCTATAGATATAGCTGTGTCGTAGAGGGAAACAGTACATGCACAAAGAATGAAGAGAAATAGAATACCTATTATTTATCTGAGGAATGACATTCATCGTGTGAATAGTTCTGTATTGTTTCTCGGATTTCATTTCCTTTTCACCCAATTTATTCAATCTGATCTGTAACATAATCACGTCTCGATAAAGCATCTAATGATTTTTTCATATGATCACTTTCAGCACAGTTGATGAGAGGGGTGGGAATGATGACGTAAGATTCCGCGGATCTGAGATTCACAGGACGTTATTCCACAATTAGCTTCTTTATGTGCTAATTAACCGAGTTAAAAGCAGAGTAATAAATTGCCCCTTATATAGTACAATTTATGCCGTGTTTAGACTACATTTTCAATAGATAATGTATTTATCTATTGAAAACGCTATTTACTTGAGGCCCATGTAAATTTACTTCTCCAGGTGTAGCGACATCTCTTGATACCTCTGACTTTCAGTAAACTATATCCATATACATACTACTTTTTGCAGTTTCTTCGCATTTCTAGGATTATATTCCCATCTTTATTCACCCTTCTCTTTTACACGATTAAAACAAGCCATCAATGCCTGTACTGGTGTAGAACTCCTTTCTCTCTTCCTATAAATTCCCAGCTTTTATGTTCTGTTTTCCTAACATCACATCAGGAGCACAAATATACTACCGTGCATAAAACACTGTAACGCTATTGAAAACGCATAAAATACCTATATTCCTTTATTTACACTAACTGATGTAATTACACTAACTATAGTTTACACTAACTAATATTTGTAAACCTTGTACAACCATCTGAGGTGAGATTTGTAGCCAAAGCTATATTATACAATTTTACTTAATGCATTTTACATAAACTGCAATAACGTGAAAATGTCCAAATACTTCGAGACAAGTTCCATAAATCCAACTCATCGAAACCTTTGCCATCCCCAAAGGAACACTTTCCAAACGGAAAGCTCCGAACCACCGTAGTTTCTGCTGTATTCCCAAGTCAGATTTGGCCAATGAAGTCGGTCAAATTTCGCTCGTTCGAATCGCAGCTTATCAAGCGGGGAAAAAATAAAGAGCGCGCTTCGCCTCAATGGAACATGGTCGACACGGGCCTCGGTCCCGGCGAGTGCGCCAATTAATTCACCGCAGCTTATTTATTTATCGAACGGTCCCGTGATACCACGGCACTTAATCACCGCGATCTACGCGCCGGGACGAAGCCACGGACGAAAAAGGCAGAGTATCAGCGAAGATAAATCAATGGCCGATTCGTAAGAGATTCGCTGGGCGAACCGTATCACCGCCGCGGAAACGCGACCACCGCGCAATCGTCGCTAATGAACTCGTGTGTTTTATTTCACGCCGCGTCGCGACGACGAAGATACGCGGTCAGAGGCGGGCAAGCAGAGTGACGCGCGTAGACGCTCGTGGCGGGGACCCGCAGGGACTGCGGCTATCCTTTTTCCCGACTCCTACGCGGGGCTGTCCCTAATGTTTAATGAATGGCCCCCAATAAATTCATAAGCCGACCAAAACACGGCCGCGAGATGCAGAACACGTCGGCGAGCCGAGAACCTCCGCGCGTTAGCCCTTGCCTGAAACCGCGGTTTGCGTGGCCAAACTGGCCCGAGGTAGATTCTGGGTACCTAAGCGTGTCAGTGGATTATGGCGGGTCTGGATTGTGGTTCAATGCTAATACAATGGATGGAGGAGTAAGAAGTGTCTACAATGACGAAGGAGTCTTACCACTGTAAGGTGAATATGGGATAAGGTGTTTAGGCAAGAAATTAAGAATGGGAGAAAGAAATAATAGAGTGTCCTTAGAGAATTGACAATGCGCTTTTAATTATTGTAACGTAATCTTGTATACACGCGGCCTTATATAAAAGGGATCAAACAACTTTTAAACTAACTAAACTGTATTCTGGCGATGATCTTAATTCGTGGCGCTCGTGGGAACTGACACCTATTGGTGCGCGATACAATTATCCCTCTGGGGAGGAATATAAATGCATTTATATACAGGTATAGGGACGTTCTTACACCACAGATATGGATACTCATTTGTGAGTTTTTTGTTGATGTGAAGTTAAGGTTCGCTCCAGATGGGGGTTTTTTTGACGCCGTGTCGATTTGCCGCAGCTCGTTGTAGCAAGTCTATTCACAATTTTTTATTATGGAAAACAAGGAAAGACAAATCTGCGGCAAAGAAACACTCGTCTGCAGCGGACCTACTAGGTTCAGTACAGGACATTTTCGAGAGGACGATTTTTGGAACCTTATTTCCCCTTTGTTCTCCTTTGTCTTGAGATGTCTTAAGACATCATCTACACAGACGGTTCTGTCCACTTAATGCCTTATGACATCTTAGTACTGAGTATGTTAATAGATTAAAAGAGAAGGTGATTTTGACTTAATTCAGTGAGATCTGATAGAGCTTCGTAGCATAGGCTGGCATTGGTGAATTGGACTAGCGAGATGTGGAATCATCTGTGAGTGTTCTGTCTGTCTGAGAGCAGTAGATTAAGAGAAAAGTCGATTTCGTTTCGATTCTTTGAAACTTTATGGAACAGTTTGGCACAGACTGGTGAATAAAGTGGTAAGTTAGATGGGGTGTGTCACCCAGTGGCATCGCCTGACCCATTCCTGTTCTCCCTCTCGCGAACCGTGACAAAGAGGCATCAAACGGAAGGAACGCAGCACGAAAACAGAGGGGAAGGCCCGAGAAGGGAAGGTACATTAAATTAAGTCAGCTTTACGAGGCTGGCGTGGAAATGAATGCGCCACGCCATGACCACACGCCCCATGACCATCTCGATACCACAAAGTTCACCGTATCACCGTAACGCTTGTGTATGACCACAGGCCACGAAAGGGAGCGGGCTCACGCGTATCTACTCTCCTTCACGCACCCACAGCACGCGGCTTTCCACGCGTTCGCGTTTCTGGATGTCATAGTTCGCGAGCGCGTCGCGTTTTGCAATTCGGACCCTTTCAATTTCGTGTGTTAACTGGGTGGAGATCTAGGTTGTCCTTGACAATTCCCACGTGACTACTTCGGGCGACAATCTTAAATTTAAAATTCGCCTCAATACTCACCGAAAAAGTTTTAAGGTAAAGTTAATGAAGTCTTTTGTAGAATTCATAAAATGTACATATTATAACAGACCTTAGCTTGACAGAATCAGTAAAGCTGATATATAATAAAACATAAAACAAAGTTAACTTCGTTATATAAAATGTAGTGTAGACCCATTTTAAGAGTCAGCTTTGTAGATTTAACAATGCTATACTTACTGTAGTCAAACTACCTTTCTTAATTTTACAAAGGTCCCTTTCTTAATTTTACAGACCCCAGAAAAGTCTACCCTGCTTGAATCTACTTAGGAGACTTTTTCATGGCTGTATGACCATTTTTTCCTATGTAGGTGTAGGTACTAGAACAGTTAAAATTATTGACACGACTATTTCTTTACAGATTTTAATAGTAATGATAATCAGTATTCAAGTAATTATCATAGGAAGTAATCTAATAATATTGCACAACATTTGTAATATGTAACCATTAATTAACAACTCGACATCATACAATAAATGCATATGCATATTCATTATGGTAGTAAAACCGAAATGCACAGAAAAGTCTGTAATTGATATTCTTATATCAGACTGCATACTTCTAAAGCGATGAAAATATAGTGTACGTTTATAAACTTTTTTCTATTGTTTAGCAGGGTATGAATTAATAGAACTGAGTAATATCATTGATGTGTAACACTGGTACACATATGCTGATACATTTGTCACAGTTTGTATTATCTTGGCAATATTATTATTACAAACAAATTACCGATTCAATCATTCAAAAGTGTAATCATATCATGATTAATTATCGTTGAATTAATCATAATCTATGATTACAACAACTTTGACTACTTCTCTTATTCATCAATCCAGGATTTACTAAAATTCACTTAATGATCAGTAACCATTGATTAATGAATAAGATATATTAAATTAATTACTTAATAATCAGTTATCGTGATCCATATCACGATTTTAAATTAATCATAAGCTTCGATCACTAATCAGATTACATTTTGGTCCACTGTTTACCTTGATACAAATCCAACTTTCAGTGCACGATACGAGTCTGTCGCTATCCGCATTACTTTGATTGTAATTCGCCGCGACGATGACAGCTACAAGCTATAAATTTCGTTTAATATGGCGGAGGCAGCGCCTTTGTAATAGGAGACGGATTAGGACATTTTCCTCTAACTTTGCAGCACTTGCATTCCTTATTTGTATTTTAAATGAACAAAATATCTTCAGATTTCATCAATTGTCATTTAATCTATTCATTCACTCATCTCTCTATTTTCTCTTGACAATACAGCGATATAGATTCGCCCCGTCCTTCGTAATGTGGGCTTGTATTGAGGTAATACTGTACCTATTAAAAGTATCTAAATGTGTGCGAGAAGTATAAGAAGCTCAAGAATAAACGAAAATTATCCCCATTTTTAAGTGTATAATCATGTTGTAGAGGAGGGTAGAATACATATGTAAATAAGAGGGATATGTACAAATAATAAACTGAAGTAGAATACCGTATTACTTCCTTTCACTGTCAGGCACACCACAGCCACCACGACAAAGAAGAAAAACGAGTCGAATAGTATCTAGTTCACAATAAAGTTTTGCACTGTTCCCCGAATTGTGGACTCTTATCGAGGGATCACTGTAGTCCTCAGTAGGCTGAAAAGCCCAATAACAGCTTCAGCTTTGCCATCGCGGCAGCAATCAAGGAACCATCGAGCGAGACGATGAACGGTATCCTTTTCTCTCAATGACATTCTGTTCTTCGTGGAAAGGATCCCGCGATCGATCGAGCATCGTTCTAGAATTCGACTAGGCCCGAGGCTGGGGCTCTAGATCATCGTCGATCCCCCGCTTCGAAAAGGGAGACGATCGTCCTCGAGTAATGAGAACAATGTGAGGCACGTGACGCCAATGGTCATTCTTATCCTCCCCGCCCTCTCCCCTTTCGCCATTCGCATCTGCCACCCTCTTTTTATCCTCCCGACTCGCTCGTTCCTTCTCTCTCGGTGTACAACGAGGCGCAGCGAGTTATAGCGGCATGGATCGAGGTAAATAATATATTAATATAAGATACGAGTGGCGGTGCAGTGGTTGGCAGGGCACCAGGAGGTAATGGATGCCCGGGCTCGCTGGAAGTGACGGCTCTCCGCTGGTTGCGTGGCCATTCGTGGTTAAATTCCTGGTTCCTCCGAGGAGACCCCCCGCGGTCTGCGGGCCCCGCTGTCACCACCCCCCGCCAAGGGCCCCCCTCGAAACTACGCTCGCATGCCTTGCGCACCGCGTTCCTCCACCGCGTTCTCCGCCACGTTCCATCATTCCGAGCGAAACCCTTTTCCCTCCTCTCGCTCTTTCGCCTTTCAGCTTCAACTTGCTTCCATTTGCTTCGACTCTCCTCCCTTATCCTCCTCGCTCTCCCGCCGTCGCGGTTTTCGCTCTCCACGCTTCGTCAGCCTCCTGCCCTCCTTCATATCTTCTTCATATCTTCTTCGCGTGAGCTTTCCTCTGTAATCTCTTAATCTTCAGTGTATTTCGGGTTTTCGCGGGTTGAATCTTGCGAATAGTCTTTCACCTGCAAATTGAATGGTTCAGGAAATTGTTGAGTGAGGCTGAGCATGGTCTTGACGGCGTAATAGTCTTCAGTGTTGATAGATACCTTCGACCGATTGATTAAAGTATATCATGAACTTCTGGTAAAGTAATTCCGGGAGAGACGACTCAGTCTTAGGTTTTATCGATATACTCGAATTTTACATCATCTATTGTAATCTTAGTTAATACTGATTACGTCGTGATCCTCGTTTCTTTTGTTTGCATAGAATTGAGAAATTAGGTAAGTTATATGTAATGCAATAATTAACTACTCTTAAAAATTTTCTGCATGTTCTTTAATTTTTAATTTACTAACGTTTTACTAGAAACAGTGACTTCATCTGAATGTAGTGAGTAAATACAATGTTTGGAGATTATATTTCAATTGTTATGAGGAAATATTGTTGATGTCATTACGCAATAAACTCTGTTAACTAACAAAATATCGACAAGATCAGGACTGACCAGGTGAGCTGACCTTTTTTATATGTTGCAACTTCTTATTTTTTTCTTAAACCAAAGATTATCTCCTTTATTTGTACATGCACATGCTAGCTCTACATTATTGTTCTTTAGAAATACATTTTTGTATTTATAATAATTTATAATAATTGCATTTATTATAATCTAAAGAAAAGTGGGCCATCTTATTCGAAATTATAATTTTTTTAGTACCAGCAGTATAAGCAGAAGAGCCTTTATTAACAATAAACTTCTTTCATTCCTTAAATCTCAAAATAACACAACTTCCACGTGAATCAATCTAATGAATATAGATAGGGACCAAAAAATTCTAACATCAGCACAAAACGAAATTACATATCCACAATAATAATTCCATTCAAAAACGTTTTATACCCTCTGCAATAAATTCCGACGGTCCCCTGTAATGAAATCTCGACTGAACTCTGTATAGATGAGAGCTCGTTCTGCGAGCGACCGATCGGTAATTCGACCTTGTTTCTTCTGCTCGTCCCATCCTATTCACCATTTTCAACGTTCATGGCGGCTGAGTCGATAATCAAATTAGGCCGTGCACAGAGGGAGGGTCGCGTCGTCAGACTCGTGAGCTGGCGGGAAAGGGTAGGACACGGAGGGCAGGTGAGAGGACGTCGTATGTGTATCGAACCTGTCGACCGAGCGGATCCCATCTAACCGATGGAACAGGACTCGTCTCCTAACGGGCCGCCCAGCTACGGCTGCTGTAATTGAAAAATGCACACAGTTCGATGCAACTGCATTTTTTGTTCGTCCGTTCGGTTTGTTCGGTGACTTGAATGGAGCTGACAGTGGAGGAGGAACAGCCTCCCTGTGGCATCGAACTGTCCGATGATGTGTGGGCCCTTATTGTTACCGCGAAACGGTGTTTCTCCGCCTCGTAACGACGATACGTTTTCATTAAACGCGAAGCCACTGGCTGGTGTCTGTGGTGAATTCGGTTCTGCGGGTGTCGATAGTGATGAAGAGTTTGATTTTGTTGGGGCTTTTCAGGATGCTTCGTGAGTGGATGTTGAATATACCTACGTATTCAGGGTGTTTCAGAACTGGTTACTCTCTACATGACAATAACTTGATAATATAGAATTAAATTTTTTGCTATTTTCTTTCGTTTCCGACACAATTAGAGAGTACCGAAGTACAGTTTTATGCACTTAGGAAGCATGTAAACAGGAAGAGAAAACTGTTTCTACCTTATACATATGTAGAGATCAGGTCGTGAGTGTTTCCCTTACCTCGAGTACTCTTTAAGTACCTAAGACTGTATGCAAATACTTCCTTACACTTGTACTTAATCGAAATTCAAAGTCAGTTTTCTCGAAAACGAAGCAAGGTATTTTTAAACAGAATTATTATCTTCCCGATTGTACCACAACTTCTGGGACACCATGTATTTGTTCTTTAAGATGTTCTGCAATTGAAACGATTTTTCATTAATTTACAATGCTTAGTGTAACATCCAATTTTGAAGCAATTTCCAGAATTCTTCGTATAATACAATAGTAGCTCCATATCTACCATTCTTTTTAATCTTCAATATAGATACTTTAACGAAATCGAGAATTTCCTTTTCTACAAGTTCTGTATCGTATCATTGTTTTCGAACACAACCGCTCAAACAGAGACTTCCTTTAAGCGCAACGTAATTAGGCAAATTAATTGAGTGTGCAAGGGGTTAACTAGACTCGTCCCCCGTTGTTCGGTCGCAGCGGAGTCTAAATTGATACAACAGCGTCCGAACGATGCCAAGAAACGATTAGGCGCAGCGATCCCCGTGGTCCGTCGGGACGAGGGCCAGTGAACGACACGTCCACGAAAACCGTGCGAAATCGTTTCGATTCCCATCGCGACCGTGACCAATCAGCTGGGCATCCGTCCCGCCGTCTACAGCCCTGCTAGCACAGAAGGCAGGTACGAAGGGCCGAAAATAGCCAGGGACGGTAACCGTGCTAGGTCTGAACGATCTCCATCTTGGAAATAATTAGGGGGACCAAGATCGATGTCCCGGGCCCCGAAAACCACTCGCGAGATAGGATCAGGACGGGAGTTTGAATGGAGCCCATTGATGCGTCCCAAGCTTCGTTTCTGCTATCAGCGTCCACCAGCGGGCCCCGGCCTAAATCTCCTGACGGAGGGCCCCGCCGTTCCGAGAAATCGAGCGTCCTTTCCGGGACGAATTCTCGAGATAAAAAGGGTCTGAATGAATCAAGGCCAGCCGCCACGAGTCCTCTACGCCGACTTCTTCTTTTCTCCTCGCGCTCATCCCTCTCCCTTTTCTCTTTCGCTTCTCTTCTTCTTCTCCTTCGCCTCCTCTCGTCTGCTTTCGCTTCTTCGGTCAGGGTGTAGCCCTTTCGTGAAGCTTGTCGCCATCTCCAGGAGACGAGATCACCCGATAGAAGGTCGCCCGGTTTTTTTCTCTTCCTCGCTTTCCGAGCCACGATCTGGGGGACGGAAGTTACGTTTGGCTATTGTCTTTGTTCGACTCCGACTTCCTGCCTGGAGGTGGCGCAATTTCAATGGTCGCGGATGGTAGATAGATACATATTTGTTTGTGGAATATCAGAGCACGAGGTCTTCGGAATTCTGAAGGTCACGTGTAGTATCTATTTAATCTATGTGTTGCCTGTTCGTAATTTCTTTTAGATATTACATAAATTATTGAGAGTAAACAAGAAAGTAAGATTTCCTTCTTATAGATATACACATATCTTCAGTAAACCTAGAATAGACTTCCCAAATAGCAGGTATATATATACCTAAGTAGATTTCAGAAATGTGTCCCTCACAATTAATTAGTCAGTGAGTTGCGAAAGTAGGCTTAGCGAGGAGACACAGTATCTCCGATTTTCAGTTTCCGATTTCTTGGTGCAGAAGAAGCTAAGATCAAGTTATCAACCACCATATATCAACCGTCAGTGTTTCGATATCCCTGAAACGTAGATTAATTTTGATCTCCTAAAATTTCCTCTTAGGGAGATTGTCGACTCATTACCTAGCCTGCATAATTACCGCTTCCCATATCTAACAGATATTTTGGAAGTTACAGGAGAATCTTTAAACGTGTCTATTGAGTCTCAAGCGATTTACGACTTCCGTGACCATTGGAGCACCGACCATGGAAAAACTGTTCATCATGATACACAAGCCCAGTCGATTTTCATACGAATCGGTGTGATTCACTTGAGCGCGCTTACTATGCACGACAAGGAATGGCGTCGCCACGTGAGGCGGTGACAATGGCCGACTCGTTGTCGAGATTTAGCTGGAATACAACCGGCGAACCAAGTGACAATGGTTTGCCACGCGTATAGAAGGAAAGGGAAGTGGATGAGTGGAAAAGAAGAAATGTAAGCTGATGACGATGTAGCTGGTGGTACGTGACAGGATGAGCAGCCACGTGCCTGCTGCGCGGGTGGTTGCTCACACGTTCGACGGCGCGGCGTATCTTCGTCATCGACTACGTGGAAGACGCTAACAGACGCCACGTATAGAATACTTGGGGTATAGACGCACGTTGCTAATCCTTTTTGTTAATGCAAGCCTCGCGGCGGGGACGTCGGTTTAGAAAATGAGGTCTTGCATGCCTTGGGCTGCTTCTGCAACTCCAATTCCTGTAGAGGGGATTACTTAAGAGCAGCTGACGCACTTGTAATGTATTATTGTTATGCTTTTAAATGTAAAAGAGTGAATGGAAAAATAGTGTTTCAGAGTATTTCAGGTAGAATAATTCTGGAGTTACAATAAAATATGAATGATTGCAGACAAGATGGTTGATAATGCGCATGAGTATTGAGAGGCTACTGACTTATGACAAATTTTGATTTGCATTTTTCAAATATAATGCTAAGCCACGCGACACCATCCGATTCATAGTTATTCCCGATGCACCTGACGACGTGCGACAACAGTGGCCTAAAGACGCGTCTTTAACACTGATGATTCACGGCTAGACAAACCGAACGTGCCATACGTCGATTTTTAATCGACCCACTCGTAGTCTGCGTAGACAAGCCACGCTTTGGTGTGACCGACGTCTTGTTAATGCGCACTTTTAACGGTTTCCTGTATTCAAGCCTCTGAAAGGTACTCGAAACGTTGTAATAAGAGAGACAATGGAGAACCACGTGCCATGGTCACTGTCTCTACAGGAACAATTCACACTATTGTAGCATGGATAAAAAAGAAATCATTTACCGATTATTGCTCCTTATTGTTGGCTATTGTATAATGAAGCGACAAGAATCGCTATGTTTAAGGAATTCTGAGCGAATCTTCTTTTGTACGTTTGAAGCTTGATGTTTTGGTAAGTCAAGAGTGCTTTGATCATGTCATGTTATGAATTTCAATGAAGTGCAAAGAAAAGAGATTTGTGATTCTTTTGTGATACTTTATATATACGCCATGTGTCCATGTCAATTGTAGTCTTGGATTTCTAACGTGCTCGCCAACAGAGGTTGTCAGGCCTATCAAAACCTTCGCCACCAGAAGAACTTTTATTCCCATCTAACTGTCTTTCAAATTTATCGTGAGCTTCGTTTGAGGGATTTGTAGCCACGGCATGGAATTACAGCGATAAAGTGTCGAAGAACCGTCTGACTGACGTATAATGTTCGTCTCGAGGCGGCATCAAAGCGTTGCCTCAGAATTTGCTCGCGGGGGTATAAAAGCCACATAAACGTGGCCCTGTCCAAGGCAATAAAATCAACTCGAATTTAATTACTCGCCCATTATCTTTCCGAGGATCTAGTCCTTTTATCATTAAACCACCCTGTCCATCGCGTGACCATTAAACTAACCCGGGTTTATTGAATTTGTAGTCACTCGGATGGTTCCTCAAAATGGTAGAGGCAGTCAACAGTCAAACCGAGGAAAAGAAGAGCTCCCAAATCGTAACTGCAACAGATGAGGTTGCAATTGAGATTCAAAATGTATTAATCATCAGTGCACAACTACTCCCCTATGGACACCTTATTGTCACCTCCATTTCAATTCTCTACGCTCGTCCATGTCGCAACTTCCCTCTACTCTGTGAGATGAAAAAAGACCTTTGGAAGAGTCGGCAAAATTCTCAATTGAAGAGAAGAAGGTCTTCGAAGCTACGGCCAGGGAGACGTTCAATTTTCATGTTTTCCATTTCGGTCGTTGGCCAGAGGCCATCTCGGATCAGAACGACCGGATGTCTCGAAGAAGACGAGCCGAGTCGGTCCACGGGGCCCTCGTAAAGCGTGAAATAATCAACTGGACGAAAAGTGGCAATAAAATGTGTCGCTGGACCCAGTAACGAGCCCGAATGGGCCAGCGACGGAGGCGGCGGACCACCCAAAGAATCTCGAACAGGAGGCGATCGAGGCAGGCGGCAGGGCAGGGGGTCGACGGGGGGGTCACTCGGCTACTCATTATGCATCTCGGATCTCTGCTCGCACCTCCGTTGTTAATCTCGCTAAGCGTTAATTTAATTAAACGCTTCCTCCGCTGCGCGACCGCGCCATTCATTCTGTTTCTGCGTTCTTCTCCTCCGTCCTCTTTGTCCCTTGCTCTCGCGCGGCCAGATACACCGCGGCCCACGGTAATTAACGCTCGTCGTCGCGATGGAACCGCCTGCTCGCCCCTCACGGAATTATTCTCTCTCCTTCAGCGCACCTCTGGCCGACGATCAGGTGCAAGACACTTGGAAGCGCTTTACTCGCGCCTACGGAGAGATTCGACGATTGCGTAGGTTATATTTATTGCTGGCGAGGAGAGTACGCTTTCGACGCAGGAAGTTGCCTGTGTGAATGTGCTAGCTGAGGCGGTTAAGTGCAAGAACACATAGAGATTCTGAATGAATAGTCGCTGAATAAGATCTGAAGATCGCTTAGCCAACTAGGAATAGCTATCTAGTGTGCAAATATAGAAATATTTGACCAGAAGGTCTGAAGAACTGGTTAGTCAATTCGGTTAGTCAATTCGGTAGCATGTGTTAAACTTTTTAATAATTCAGAACACTGATAGGTCATAAATTTATAGATAAGTCTATTTTGGAGCGCGATCGGAGATCACGGCATGTCTATTTTAAAAAATACCGATTTTATCGAGGTCATTCATTCCTTTTTCGATAAACGCTGCGAGGTACCAGAAAATTTAATATTCCATTCAATTCTTCTTAATTGGACCTCTCACTTCTGTCGATATACCGTACACTGATGTAGACTATATTCTTACAAAACTCATTTCGTAAAGCTGAGGTATCTTTCTGTAAAATTCCCTCGAATCTCGTTCTCGTTCACGTCTCGTCGAGAGTGATCCATCAATCTGGTTCCTCGCCCCTTCGTTCCGATTTCGTACGAAGCGATATCCAAGTATCACGCCAACTGGAATACCTTCCCGACAGGTTTCGCGAGTCGAGGTAGCTCGCAGCAGATAAAGTGCAAGCGATCGGCTGTTTGCGCGTGGCGGCAATTAGTCCCCTCGAAATCATCGGTTTCCATAGCACCGATAACTTGACGTTTCGAGAACGTACGTTCGATACGCTTCTCTTGCGAAACTTTCCTCACCCTTTCACTTGACGCGATATTACGTGTTAATAGCGTCAGATACGATGCACTGCTCACGATGCGGCTCGGATCGCGAAATCCTGCTGCTAACTCGATGTCGACATCACTTTCGATTCCCTCGATCGAGGGAGGTTGGGTAGATGTCGAAAATCGTGTTGTAAATGCTCCAGATACGGAGGATAGCAGAGCGATTTAAATTCTTCGACATGTAATTAATTTGCAAACTTGAATCCAAACATTTTTCAGGCTATGCGCGATCAAGTTCGATCGTGAAGACTTTAGCTCATCTCTTATTTTATTTTCTTCCTCCTTTTCTTCTTTCCCTTCTTGGTCCCTAGTTACGGCTCAGAGAAGACATTACAAACATAATTCCTTATTTTTATTACGTTCATAGCTCCACAATTCAACCCTGTTCCACGTCTCCTCAAGAAGAGTACAAGTCTAAAGAACAAAGGTGAAATGTTCCCCACAATTGTCCTCTTTTCCCCAGTGCTCAGGTGTACGTAACTCAGAACAGAGAGTCACGCGTGGGGGTATCTCTATCAGAATGTGTTTTACATTAATACTTTAGTGTTTTAGTGGCGATTGCCGGCCGTTAATGCCACTCGGGCTTGAGTGGCCTGGCTCCCGGCTTTACAAATTTATACACTCTCCCGGTCGCTGGTCCTCTCCGATATGATATCTACGTTTGGAGCGGGCGAAGACGAGTCGCTCGACCTTATTCTCAGCTCGTTCGGCGATCGCCGTGCGACGACCTCGATCCACGCGCGGACGACTCGCCGCTGATGTCGTTCGCAGAATCAATGATCGATGCGCCCCGATAATTCCACGGATCCGCGAGATAGGGCCGCCGATCGGCTGGCGGTTGCGTAACGCTTCGACGCGCTCTAAGTGTGTTTCATCGTTCCTGCGACGCGTCATTAATAACGAAATCCTCGTCCTCAGACGTGATTCCGCGCGTCTCCGTTGTAGAAAGTTCCACGGTCCGATTCGGGGGCCGCGATTTCGAAAACCGTGAGGCTGGCCCAGCGTCCCTAGGGAACCGAGCTGGCGGGGCCCACGGCGGGAGGGAAAGCGGTCGGAAAGCGGAGAGGAAACGTAGCCGCGGCGTGTACCGTCTTCTCCGGTGATCCGTGGGCAGTGGTAGTGGTGACGGATACGTGGGTATGGGGACGATGACGGCACTGGTGGTAGTGTCGGTGGTGGTGGTAAGTATGGTACCCCTTGGAGCGGGTGTCATCATTTATCTCGCACCGGAGATCGGGCCCGCCGATACAGCGGGACGTTTTAATGGCCGAACCATGTTGGAATTAACCAAAACAAAGACGAAGCATCAATTAGGCGACTTTTTCTTCCACTTCGCCTTCCTCTCCGTCTCGCAGCCGCGGTCCGCGATCTTGCTCCCTCCTCGGCCCGCCGTGTCAAAGAAGAGGATCGGAGGTGCATACTCCTATACGCGGCCCACCTATGTACTCTCCTCGCTCCCTCCCCTCTCCACGCCGCTCGCTCGCCTCTTTTACGCCGCTTGGCTCCTCTTCCGAGATCCGAGCCGCCGCTCCTTTCCTCCTCGCCAACGAGCAAGTCCTCGCGCCTCCTCCCCCTCCGTCTTTCTTAAACCGTACGCGCCCTTTGGCGCCCAGGTAGCCGCATTGTTTCAGATAATGGCTAATAAATTGCCTGACGAAATCGCGCAGGCCTGGACCACCGCGAACGCTCGTCGTGAACTGCTTTGAGGACTGGGACCATTCTTGCTCGAGCTCCTTTGTTTTCCATTTGAAGTTGTCTGGTGAGCGTTGACGCTAGAAGCGATTGGTCTTTGATTGTACCATGGGCCAGAGCCTGGCCACGAGAGTGTTGATAGAGATTACAGTTGTGTCTTTGTTATTTTCAAGTGGGAAAACAAGGAAAGATATACGACTTAACGCTCGTGTAAACAGGCTTTTAGAGGAGCTGGCAAATTTGTATTGGACAAAGGGATTCTGCTTTTATGACTCGTGAGGTTTGCTAAGTTTGCTCGCGAGCAAATTGGAGCACGCTTGTTCTTGGGAGTTCATATGCAAGGGAAATAATTGTAAATATGTTTAATAATGATCTGGAAGAATTTCAAAAAATTGGTCAAATCTATTGGCAAAAGGCAAGGCTTCCTAGATGCTTAAGTCGCGGTTGGAAAAGCCGCATAGAAACAGACAAATTGCCGAATGTATATTACACGGTCCTTAGGACAGCGTCACCGTGAAATATCGTATTTTGGCACGAGGCCTCCACGTTTACGAGGGGCCGAAGTGGCGTGCGAACGAGACGTCCCACCAAGTGGTCTACGAGATCTGGGAGAAATGCCAAGATCCTTGACCGTCCTCGAATAATTAACGTCGGTTTTTGTGAAATTCACGGTTTTCTACCTGCCTAGGCGCCCACTGCTTCAGAATTTTGCCGAAGGAAAACTGTTCTCTGGTTCTCCTATGAAGGACAATGTGGAGTTCCTAAATTAGCCATTTTCAACTAAGAAGAATATCACCGCTTGCGGTACACCTTGAAAAAGCTTCCTTTCGGTAGAATAGAACTTATCTCTTTGCTTCTGAAAATGAAATAAGGATATTATGTCATTGAATCGATGAATTGAAAGACAATATAAGTCCAAAAGTCACAATAGATGCTGTCAACACTCGGAGAGTTTCCAGTTAAACTGATTACTCTGTAGTTTTGTGCATTCTACGTACCTATCTGGATCCCAGAGCCAGAGTATATTAAGTCCACCCGTTTCCTCTATCACTTAACATATTCGCAATCGGTAACGTAGTCCCACAACCTTTCAAATTCTTTAGCTGAATACGTCAGTAGTTTTAATGACGTAGAACTATGTCGTCGGTATTTGGCTAAAGAATTAAGATTACGTTAAGGTCGCGGATGTCTCTGATGTTCAGATATAGTTTTGAGATTATTTGAAAATAGCAAATTTTGGACTTGTACTATCCTTCTACCCACCCATTCAATTAATTTCCAATTTCAATATTCACCAACAAAATGCAAATACCTTGGATCCAAGTGTAAGAACCGTTTTCTCTAATAAGAACACAAGACAAACCGACGAAGGTTAAAGAACCTGGCGGCGCGTTTAGAAGAGTTAGTCCCCTACAAGCTCGACACCGTTCTTTATCATTAGACTGCAGTCTGAAGCCCACCTAGATCACAGAAAATCCCGAAAAATCCTCTCCCCGGAAGCCAATTCACCGAACGAGCCCGAGCCACCGCGCTTCATCCCTCGTTAGCCCAATTACCACCGCCGCTTCCAGGCGCGGAGTTTCGCGAACGGAAGCGCGACCCGGTGGACAAGGTCGAAGGCAGGCGAGGCATCGATGATGGATAGTCGCGAACGGCGGGAAATCGCTCGGCGAAGGGCCGCGATATAAACGAGAAGCTGATCGCGCAGGTGACGCCCGCTCCTCCACTAATCACCATCGGTTTTAGATTATTCTAAAATAATGACGGCCGTCTAACGGCACGGATCGACGGTGACAAATCGCTGGGGCAGCGGGCAGATCCTGCTGACGTAACGATCGGTTGCGAGCGCGCTGGCGAACGGGGCTCTCAGGTGTCGCGGAGACATCCTTGGAACGTCCTGAGCCACCGCGGTTCCTGTGCTTCGACCCACCTCCCAGATACTTCAAATTGTTCCCGACTGCAGACACGGACCGCGCAGGAAGCACTAAATCAACCTGCTCGATGGAAAATACGGGTGTCGCGTGAGAACCCACCTCGTTGACCGCTGCGCCGCGTCGCGTCGAGTCGTCTATTATCTATTAGCGGTTCACCTATTTATCGAGCGTTTCTAGCATGGGGCGTAATTAAGAGTTCGCCTGGCTGTTTCGTTAGTACCTGGACAACGTTCTATGTGCTCGGACAACGTTTCAGTTATGCTTGCGGGCTTATTTATGCTGCAATGGATAGGATTTATAGCGTTGGGATTCACGATGGTGAAAAGGTACAAGCAACGACGTTTGTCCTATCGGCAGTTGCTCCTGGCTGATTTATCTGGTATCGAGTATCCGTAATTTTGATGGTACAGATGAAAGTTTGGCTAGGCGTTGCCTCTAGTTGGAACAATATTTGGTTAACTTGTGTTTCGAAGAACACTGAAGGCCTGGGTCTGATGAAATAAAAAGGTGGGTACATGGAATGCTTGCTTCCTTGTGATTTAGTTGTTATGGAATAGTCGGCACAGTGGAAAGTTTAGCTAGGTGTTCCTACAGTGGAACAATGTTGGGTGTTGTTGGACTGGTGTGCTCAGTGGTTAACTTATGTTACAAAGGAGAGAATTTGTGACGTGGAGGATGTTGGAGGTTTGAAAAGGTGAGAAGGTACAAGAATGTTTGTCTCTTTGACGGTAACTCTTAAGTGATTTACCTGTTATCGAGTACGCTCAGTTTCGGCGGTGTTCGTTGGAAGTTTGACTAGGTGTTCGGTTTGCATGAAACAATTTTTGAAGCTCGTATGATTTCAAACGTTTAGCAGTTAACTTATGACTCGACGAAGCAAACTCCTGCTGTAACGGATTCTGAAAATCTAACAAAGTGAAAAGACACGTGGAACGATGTCCATTGGCGGGTTACTCCGTGTGATTTAACTGCTATCGAACGCTTTCAATTTTAGACTCTGGTTTAACAGTTTATCTGCTCGTTGCCTTCGTATCGAACGACACAAGTTCGGTTGCCTATGAACGTCCGATAAGTTGATTTAGGTTGTGACGAGCGCGATTTATGAGCAAGGAAATTATCAAGGCGCCTCTGCGACGACACAGCGAGGAATCATTAATGAGAGAAGCTGGGATCCTAAGAACCTCGAAGTTCAAAAAAAGAAATTTTCTATCCTCGAATCACATCCAACTTGTACAAATAACCTACACTTTCTTTCACCAAATCTGCCCATCCACCGTTCCCTTCATCCTCGAACCATTGAACCCTCTCACGCCAAAGCAAAAAGAACTCAGGGCCTCCATTGAGTACGAATGCGTTAGTTCTTCCAACGGTCAAGAATGATCCAAAGTATGGACGAAAGAATGGAATCGCCACGGCGATAGGATCAATTACTATAAAACCGGGGAACGCGCATTCCAAATCCAGGTGTGACCGCGACATCCTTGGAACGTCCTGTCGCTGAACGCCGTCCTGGTGATCCGTCTACTTTTTCTCGCCGAGGGTCCAGGCGTGATCCCTAAGCAGCGGCTTTGCCGTGATCGTCGTAGGATTCGGAATCTTTGAGCGCGGGCTCTCACGAGCGCAGCCGATGGGGCGAAAAAAGAACAAAGGACTCGGGGCAGGAGAGTATTAATGCGTGGGCCTTCCTCGTTACGCCATTCGCGTCGCATAGTTTCCTCCTTTGGACGTGCCGCGGTGTCTCCCGCTCCTTTCGACCCTACCACCAGCACGACCATCAATGGGAAGGTGCGCGCGTGAATGAACGGGGGATGGGGTGGACGGAACGTCCGGGGTGGCCACACGTATTCGAGGGAGGAATACCTCTCTCACGGTGTGGCTGCTGGCGGCGAACGGACTTATCTCGTGCCTGTTCGCGAATCGTTGCCTCGAGCATCGTACACACGGAGGGAAAGCAAAACGACGGGACTGAAATTTATGAAAACCGATCAGGATGCAGGTGGTCAGCCGTTTTGGAAAGGCTTCGAGAATGGTCTGTGGCAGAATGATTTGGTTTTGGTTGGCACTAGTTTGTAGAACCCCTTAAGAAGAACGCATGTGATCCATAGTTTATGAGATATTAGTAATTGAAGCTACTATTTAGGTACGTGCTTGTTATATTCTTGGAAGACTTCTATGTGTGAGAATTAGAAACTTTGAATAACTGATTATTATCATGTATTATTATAAGGTATCTGACACCAATTTCGCCATGCTAATGTTTAAAACATTGTGTAATATCTATTTCTACATACATATGTAGTGAAATTATTAAATGTTTCAGAAAGCTTAGAGTATTATCTGATACTTATAATAAATGATTATCCATGAAAGAGATTTTTAATTATAGTTTAGAATAAAATACTTACAATTAGTAAAAGACTACAACGCTACATATTTTAGTGGAACTGGTTGCTATCTTTAAGTTTAAGAGAATTCTTTTTCGGAGGTTACTAATCAAATTGATCAGATTGTCTGTCCTAGTACCAAATTTGCATACAAAATACAACAAGTCTTACTAAACACAGAGTTACATGTAAGTCATCTTACAAAAATGTTTATTATTCGCCAGCATATGGTAATTTTTTGTCGAAACGTTGTAAAACAGAGTTCATTATCTCTACAAATTTTACACTAATGTTATTTTGCGATTTTATTTATGAATTAATGAATTTCTCATGGATAACGAAGTTGAGAACACTATCGACATTGGGGTCACCTACCTTAATTTACTAACAAGCAAAGACCAAATATACAATGTATAGGTACAATGAAAACAAGCACATAGAGTAATATAAAGACAATGGAAAATTAAGCCAAGCTAATGGACTGAGATGAGAAGTTGCACCAGGCACTTTTGTGTGAAGTAAACAGCTTCAGAGAAGAAATCCAAGCGATCAGCAAAACAGTTACCAAAGTTCATAATCTATATCAAGAAGATATAGACGACCATATTTCACTTTTATGTTTTTAGTGTAGAAAGTAATATTCTTGTTGGTACTCTTAAGTGGATCATAAATGTCAATTCCCTAGAATAGTGTAGAACAATGAACATCTCCACTAATAATTTTCAATAAAATAGAAGACAATTCAGATATCTTTCTAAAATTCGCAAACATCATCACATTGGAAACTTCAAGAATAGACATGTAATCATGATTTAGAGAATGCATAGGCATGCCAAGTTTAAATGCGGCAAAGCCCAGGAATCCATGTTGCATTCTTTCAATAAGCACCAGTGTTTGAGAATTTGGAACTGTAATTATTTCAAAATGTAGAAAGACTGTATCATTTATATGTACGCCATGCTCAACACAAGCTAACTTTGTTGATCCAACGAGAACGGTTGCTTTTCGCGTGGCACTAGCTGTTGGTTAATTTCCATATTGAAATACTTTTCACTTAAGAACGTACCACATTTGTTAACTAATTGTATGTGGTTTTTGCTAATGAAGTAGTATAATGAAGCAAGGTTCAGTTCGCGTGCATGTGTTTTATCGATACAGCATTAACTTCAGCGTTTCTCGAAAGTAAGGCCACAAGAAGAAACAAAGTGAAAATTCAGCTACACTTATCTTCAAGTAAGACATGTTATCTTCGATTACAGAACGAACTCCGCCAATAAATTGCTTTCACATATGCACAAAATTCCAATAATTAAATAAACGAAACAAATTCTAAGCCTCGATCCTGCATAAACGACGTTATCTGCAATCGAAGATCTCATCCATCACAAACTAGCAAAAAGAAAGGCAGTGGCGCGAACCGTGCGGTGGCGCGACGTGGAGGAGAAGGAAGGCTTGTTAATTCGATGTAATTTAGGAGCGCGGTAATTATATTTAATGGTGGTATCGTTCGATCTCGAGGAGCCTTAACAAACACACCGTGCCCCGGCACGAGAGGAATATTAATCTTAGTCGTAAATTTTGATATGCCGCGGAAAGCTGACTCCGAAGTGGCTCGGCCCGCGAGGTTTATTGTCCCGCGACATGCACGTAACATCGCACCTGAAATCCTTATCGACTAACGGGTCGCCCCGCCATGTGAGTAATGCCGGTGGCTTTCAAGATACAATAGCGCGATTCCGTTTCGCGAAACGCGATGACCACGCTCTTAACCCTCCCTCTACCTGCACTTTCGTCGTCTAGCCATTCGTAGAAGGAAAACTGCACGGCAGTAAACTAAATTGATATACTCGTTCCTCAACTATCTGGGTCAGCTGAGTCACGATACCTCGCGGGAGAATTAATCAGTTTCATTCGACACAACACCGAACCAAAGCGAGACAAAGGAGTCTTCCTCGTTTCCAGCTCCCAATTTTCCTACCCAACGAAGCAAAAGACACACGTATCTTCCGTCGAGCCACCAATGCACCATTCTTCCCACGGCCGCGATCGAAGGGTAGGAGACGACCTAGCGCCGATCGACGTGTCGCGTAATTTCGTTTAATGAGCGGGATCAGCCGTCGCCGTGGGAGACGAGCACCGAGAGCAGAGGTCCTCCGCGGCCTGCTAATCTCGGGACAATCCGTGACCGAGTAACTAGCATCGTCGTTGCCCTTGCACGAGCAGGGTCCTTTGTTTTTCCCTGGTCCGCTCATTTCCAGGATAAATGTCCGGGACGGGTCGCAGTCGGCGACAGTCTACGTCGCGAAAGCTTGCCTCGGCCCACCTTGCTTGCCTGCTGACCTTAAATCACGATTTTCGACGGGAGAGCGAGGACAGCCGACGACGGGGCTGGACAGAGTCGAGGGGGGAGGTGGAGGGTCGAGGGTGTTGCAGAGGAGCGTGTCGTGCGAGTCAACGAGGTCCACGAGGGTTGTTTTTCTGAGCGACGTCGCCGATAAGATAGGGGCCTGAGCGGACAGGGAATATCCGGTGCCCACTTTCGGCCTCGCCTGAGAGTTTTGTACCTAGTCGCGCGGCAACAGATAGTCCCCGTGAACGCCGAATTCCGAAAGTGGACAGGGTGGTCCCTCGTTCAGGCCCAATTGCCACGGGCATCGGGGTGAGACGCGCGGGACCGCTCCTATCTCGTTTGCGGAAGCCACGCGATACTTTCTGGTGTTGGGGCTTTTCATTAAAACCAGGAAACTGTAGATAAAAGAATGTAAACCTGTGGGCCCCTATTGATTGGGCGTCGTTCGACATCATCGGTGTGACTCGCTACTCTCTTTACCTTATGCGAGGGGCAGGCTTGGACTAAGGGGGCCTATAGTCCTGAGCCTCATGCCCCAAGTGGCCTTATTTTTTCATATATTAGAATCGAGTTTTGTACATATGTAAGAGAACAATTATTTTCGATTTATTAGGTAGGTAATGGTTTTCTTCAAAAGTCACATTTGTTGTGGAGCTTTAAATTTTGCTTTGGCCCAAGGATTGAAAATAGTTTTATGAAATCCTTTATAAAGCCTCTCAAAATAGGGTATATTTTAATATAGAATCCCCCCGCCGCTGCCCAGCCTCGGGTTTCATAAGACCTTAATCGACCCTGGCGAGGGATTTCCTCCGATACAGCGATTCACAAATCTTCAAATTAAATGCAAGTTTGCTTATCTGTTTCTTTATCAATGATGTACGAGGAAATTACTGTAGCAATGGTGAAATTTATGAGAGCGGATTTGTTGCAAATTGGATTTGCAAAGTTTACCGTGTGAGACAAGTTCTCGATGGGTGTAATGATAAATGGAGTCTCGAAACTAACTTCATACTTTTAATACCTTGTAAAAAGAATTCAAGCCGTTCTGGCTTTCTCTTCAATCTTCTTATGCGTGAATTTATTAACTGGATTTTTCCCGACTATAAAACGACTGATAGAAGCAAAAATTTCCACGGAAGAAATCTCAAGGAACTTACAAGGGAAGTGATATTCTGATACGAAACGGAAACCTTTCGAAGCTCTTACGAAACGTCGAATCGATACCAATCCCAGCCAGTTCAAAGCGATCTGTCCGCGGCGCATGAAGGTAATAATCTAATAAGTGAAATAATCGAGAGTACAAAATGGTGGCGCGATAAAGGAGAAAGAGAGGAAAGAGGGAGGCTGGCCGCGTGGCAGAGGAACGCGATCCGAGCGCACTTATCTGGGCAGTAAAGATGTTTACAGCGTGGTCTGCGCCGCCGCTATCACTATCACCCCGAAAGAACGGGCCACTCTAATTGATTTGTGGCTCGGCCGCTATCGGTGCTCGTAACTTAAATTAAATTACACGGCCAGTCCGTCCGCGGCGATTCGTCGAAAACGCATGCCCCTGGGCTGGATGCGGGAGGTCTTCCGGTTCACGCCCGTCTTCCCCTTTATTCATCCTAATCCAGACGTAGACCCAGAGAACATCGTCGCTTTCGTTTCGACAATGCTTACCTTGTTCCGCGACCGAATATCCTCCAACGACAATTGGCTACTATCTGTCGTAGACCGATAAACCCATCGTTGACACAGAATTCTCGGTTGGACATCCACCTAAATCTGAGAAGACTGAGCGTGCTGCTAGTCATAACGGAGGGCAGTTGGACCGACGCTGTTATCGGTACCAGAGGATTCCTTCTTCGTGGAGCGTCTTACGACGAGGGACTCAGTGAGTCTCCTCTTTCATTCAGTTAATAGGGTGACAGAGTCAAGGATAGCGGTATCTAAATGGCCTTAATATATTACGATAGGTTGGCCCGGGGACCAGAAAGACTTGTTCGTTAATCCCGATTTCGTTCGGCCGGACGAAACGGAATTCATGAAAACGTAATGTCTGAGATAGCAGAGCGTTTAGAGGAGCCGAAATGGTATTCTCATCCGGTTAATACGGGTAGCCGCGTCGCCTCGTTACTTCGCCCCAAAATTGCCTGTCGATTTACGTGAACGCTAGCCATCCACGCATTTAATGCCCGCCGGAAATCGCCGGAGAAGCGGCGCAGTCGCGGCCGAGTCGGTCGCTCCTAAATAAGTTCATTATCGGCCGCGAGCAATCAGTGTCAGCCCCGGGGGCAAGCCTCTGTCGGGTTAATTACGAGACACGGTCATCTTCCGAGCTCGTAATTGATTTTCGTTCTCGATTGGAGCTGTCGCTCTCTACAAGCAGCTTAAGCTGACAAAGTCTTTTCGATTATCCCTCGTCCGAAGCGTATTTCTCGCAAACACGATTCGTTCGAGATTTCAGGTTACCTCAGATGACAAATACGTGATCGGCTTTCTTCTGTGTTTCTTGTCAATTACAGCTTTCAACATTAGATATTTGAGATGCCCTTATCGTATTCCTCTACAAGTCTCGAAATAAGCACTGCAGTTTCACCTTCGAATTCATTCACATCTAGCAGTAACAGAGCAACCTCGATAGATAACCTCGCAGCAGAGTGGAAGACTGTCCTGAAGCAGGGACCCCAGCCAAATGGAAGTTGGCATTCCAGCGCAGCGTGAGCTGGCTTGGTCTCGTCCTAGTCCGCGCACCCGCTGCTTCCTCGACCTTCTTCGTTCACCCAGCCCGACTCCTAGACAACGCCACGCCGTCGGGGGTGTCCTCCTGACCACGTCGATGCGCTCTTCCTCGATGACTCCATCTGGCTCCATCAGGACGATCGCTAGTTAGCCTCCAACCGGTTCCAGCGTATACGTTTTGGCGTCCGCTGCTGTGCACTGGTTCCAAAAATTCTTCTGTTAGTGAAGATCTCTGAAATAGTTAAACGATTAAATGGATGTAATTTTGAAATGCAGAGTACAATTTCTTATTAAACAAAATGTTCTGCATATAGAAATTTCCGTCGTAAATCTTCTTTTGTTGCATTTACATTTCCTGAAAGCCTGTCTCGATGAATTAACATTCAAGTGGAGGATTGAAGGACCAGAGGAAACGTAAACGATCGATAGCTTCTTTTCCTTCCTGGCTGCGCCCAGTCAACGACAATCTCTACTCGCTATTACTTGTCCGACGTGGTGTGCGCATGGTACCGACGTCTGATTCGATCCGATTCGCACCAGCGCGCAACTAGTTCTGCGATACAATGTCTGATCCGATCTGATCCGATCCAATCCGATCAAGTCCAGTGCGATTCGAACCGGTGCGCGACTCGCTTTAATCACGCACACGTTCTACATATCTGACCGACTGATTTTTACCGCAGCACGCTGTCCTGGGGCTGTGCAAAAGAATTGACGCCGATCTCGTGACTGGTGGGTCCCTTTCGCAAAATCCAGCGTCCAAGATTTTCCTCCAGCATCGAAATCCCATGTGGAAGTTCACGTATTCTTCTTGCGCGGTAGATCATTCGAGATTTGTAAGATAAACGAGGAGCGAGATGTGTGACTTCTGCGTCTTCTCAAAGAAATTTCGGTCTCTTAAATTTCTCCTTTGTCAGTGCGTCGTACGGAATAAATATAGAGGTAACGCGGAGGTGGTCGAAGGAGGATGCTGAGCAGAGGTGAATCGGGGGGAAGGAGAGAGGGCAGAGGAGGAAAATGGTGGTCAGCCCCGAGGGGTGTCCGCACTCCGATGAAATAGTGTTCGTAATCCGGCGTAAGTTAGCGCGGAGCGATGTCCCACGGCGAGAAAGACGAGGCTCAACGTGCTGCTCTTCATGGTCCTCGCGAGCTGCGTGCGCTCGTGAATACTCGCCTGCCTCCGACGTGGTCCCTGTGCCTCGCGGCAAACAGCTTTGGAATCATAAATCGATTCCAGACGATGGAAATTTAGTGGGAAAAATTGTAGATCGAATTTTCTTTGAGGATCCCAAGGGGAGAATCGTAGATCCTCAAGATGATCTAAGAGTCGAGAGAACTGGAAACTCTGAAAGACTGGATAAACGAAGGGAACGCCCTTGATTATTTTTTTATGAGTTTCAATTCCTCCGATAACAAAGACGGCTACTGGAATCTAGATTATTTATCTGAAGCGTGGAACATACACAGTGATTCCGTCACGAAAACACGAACTCCCGCTGTCTCTGTTGCGTTCAATTAACGGGTATGATAGACATGTGTACAAAAATTTACATAATTACACATATATTATGCAATACGTCGCCTAATACTGCACTATATAGTTACAATGCCGGCAATTAGCATAGATAAGAGGCGAACATAAATAAAACATGTATTACAATTCCTACTTCAAGCGTATAACGAAGGAACGCTCTTATCTCGGCGATATAAGATACATAATTCAAACCATTTATATGTATTTACCAACCACAGTGCAACAAATTGAAATAAATAACGTCAAAAATAGTTCTTGATCGCAATTAAACGCAACACTCAGCGGTTCCAAGCTGGTCGGCCGCTGAAAACGACTTCCTTGAAACTTTCAAAATATTCAAAGTCACTGTTCAAACTCTTAACAACGGTGCAGCTATAAAAACGGTAAAATGCAGTCGTCGGCGCATTCGCGAATTTGCAATTTAATCAAAAGCCAGGTAAGCTTGGCAACAGGCGCTTCAGGAGGCGCGTTTTCATGGAGACGATCACGACCGTGTCCCGTAGGGCTCCATCTCCCGCGGGAGGCGAAAGGGGGCTGGCATACGTGGAGCATCGCGAACGATGCATCACGGCTGCACCCCACGCGGTGCATCCCGGTATATTAGTCACCGGGAACGGGCACCAACTGCCGGGGCCAAATTGAGTCTTTGCCATAAAGTAAGCCGTAAAAGGGGTTGCACTCGCGAGGAGACGCTTCGACCGGGAGGAAGGTGAGGCCCTGGCCGAAGGAAGAGGACCATCTTCCACGATATGAATGCAGAAATCCGTGAGAGGGAAAGAAAGGGTAGAGAGACAGACGGGGAGGCAGTGCAGAAACGCGAGGACATTCAAATTTATGGTAATGTTCGACCGCTCGGCACGGGGTTATCGATATGGTCCTCCTTGCTCGTTGTTATTCCTATTATTAATATTACTATCGTTGCCGTATCCGCGTCCTCCTCCTGGGCCGAAGTCGCGACCGTGGCCGCTTAGAAAGCGGGTTCCTGCGGCCAGGCACCGCGCTGGACCGAGTGAACGCTCCTGAGGAACGACTCCAGCGTAACCTTTGTTTCCACGGAGACAGGTTTCTTTTGTTCTGCCCTTAAATTAGCCTCCTTCTCTCCGATATCTCGATTTGTACAGCTTTTGTTTTTCTGATGTTTCGAACGCTCTTGGTCTCTTTTTGGAGTCTCGGTATCGTGAACCCTCTACTGAGCAGAAAGCCTTACACCGAGAGTTCAAATACAATTCTAAACTGTGTCAATACTTGTGAAAGTGGTCTAAGGCAGTCAAATCTCTAAAAAAAAGTGAATTCATGACTTATTTGGTATTGTCTCAATTTATGTTACAAAGATACGTAAGTGGTAGGGGAAGGTTGCCGAATTTGGACCAGCGAATTGGATCACCAGTGTATCTTGTAATGTATAAACAATTTGCTCTGTATGACAAGCAATATGTGTTGCTTATATACTAAGTTAGTTAACACTTCGTTTACGGACGTATACTCTACAGATATGCGTTAATTTGACGCACGAACAAAGCCATATATTTTCTTCAAAAAACAACATAATTATATCCCAGATAGCACATGACCTGTCTACAACGTTTGCAGAATATTGCCGACGTCGCGTCGTCTGAACGTCTTGAGTGTTAGGCACGGATGTCTTTATGCTTACTGGGATACTATTAACTTAAACGTGAAACTGATAAATAAAAAATGAAATGAAATATTAAATTACTTATTTTAAACTAACAGTGCTGCTAGGTTTCGCTGGTCGCTACATTGTTTATTTTACATTTAACGGTTACCTTTTTGAAGAATTAACTCTTTTATTACTGCAGTAATGGTTTAATGAGTGAAGCCAATTTACTAGCATCAATGCTTAGTTTACTATTGCGTGAAATGAATGCATATCTGTAGAAATAGGTATACCACACAGAGAATTTCAAAATTAGAAGGTTTTGAACAAAACGAATTTGAATATATATTTGTCTCCTTGAATGGATAAAAATCAATGTAAATTCCAGAAAAAAATGTAAATTGTTTACACAATTTTCCCCATAAAATTCGAAATGCGTTAAAATGACACGCTCCGAGTGTTAATGCAGTAATCATTATCAATCTGCACCTACCACTTGACGTTTAAGGCCCGATGCACACGAGCGATATTTTGACGTACGATCTCGTTGCGACCATATGTTTGTCTTCGTTATTTGTAGTTGAGAAAACAAAGAAAAGCATATGATCGCAACGAGATTTTGCATCAAAATATCGATCGTATGCATTGGCTCTAAGTAAACAAACACAGTCTGTTTTAAGAAACTAAGAATCTAATATTTTAGCAACCGATTGTAAACTCTTTAGTTTCTCTAAAGTTAATAGCATGACTTTCAACTATGTATGTATTATGTATAGAAAGTGTATCTATTAAGATACAGATTACGGTATTAATTTTTTACTTTTCACCTAAAATTAAGGTTAGGCAAAATATTTTCAATTATTTGGTTAAGATGCCTAGATTGGACCAAAAGTAGTTACTTGCATTAAACCAGTTCAATATAGACAATGGTAGAATATTACAAAGGCAGTATCATTTTAAAGAGAAGAAAAAGAAGTTTGAATGGTTTTGTACCTTATGTGAAGAAATGAAAGAAGAGAAAACGATAAAGTACGTCAAATGTTGCATTTAGGTTTGTACGCCGTGTATAGGAATAGATACGAATATAAAAAAATATTATTGCTAAAATTGTTGACTTGTACTATGAAATTTTGTAAATTAGGTATGCTGGCACCTACATAAAATATTTTGTAAACTTATTGTTAAAAAAACTTAATCATTTTTATAGTTCAATCCAGTGATTCAATTTAGGACATCGAAGATTCATCCTAGAAAACCTGTTAAAAAACTACTTGTCTAACTTTTAATATTATACTTTGAAAAAATCAATTATATTATCTTGAAGACATAAATAGTAACATTTTTTCCCCTATTAATTAAACGTTAAAAACATTTTATTACCAGTATACAGTAAAAAATGTCCAATTTCAGCAACCTTCCCCTAAGTTTACCTCCTTCAAACCTTTGACACAGACCACTTTCATAATTACCACCACACGTGTAAAATACTTTATAACACTCTGCAGAAACTCACCAATTAACTAACTCGCCAATAGTTATATCTTCTTCACGGCACGATAAATAAACCCTCAATTAAGTATAAAGCATGTAATCCAATAAGAGCAGCTAATAATAACAATCCCCCAAGCAAAACCAGCAAAATTAAACCCACTGTACGGGCATACGTTCTCCAATCGCATTTCCGCGCGCAGGCACAGCCGTTTCCCAGGCACGCGCGGCGCACGCGTTAAATCATTGCAATACGTCGAGCCGTTTCCCTCGGTGCGCGTGTGCATATTCAGCGGGAGGAAGCGGAACGGGGTACTCGAGACCCTCAGATGCATCGGGAACGGTTAACCGCGGCGGTGCACGCGGTACGATAGGTTTCCGCGCACCCGCGGAGTCTCGCGACACGTTCAACAGCCAGCTGCGAGATCCCATATTTCTTTGCAAATGATATAAGACCGGCGTTCCGCGTTGGTCGGCTCTCGTAAACCTCGCTCCCATCTGCCTGGTGGAACAGCCCACGTAGGGGGCGCCACTGCGCCGTCAGATAGAAACACCGCCTCTGAGCGGAGAAAAAAGGGGATGAGGAAGGGGTTATGACTTTATAGCCGCCTACCCTACCACCTGGGGGGTGGAAGCTAAAAACCTTTGTCTTAACGGATCGGGGCGAGCTTTATGTCTAATTTACAGGTGTTAGGTGAGGAGGTGTATAGGACGCGGCTATAGGAATTGAAGAGAAGAGCGTTTTATTGCGCTGTCTTTTGAAGAACCTCTTTGTGTTTCTCCGAGAGCCGACTGCTTGGAGTGAGGAATGCGTTTCGAAAGATACTTGAACTCTTCGGGGGTGATGGAATCAAGGGAAAACGAGAGATCTACCTGATACTACTACGCGGTACTGTTGGAAGAAGTTAGGAGCAACTCCCGGGAGATATCCTGTTCATCGCCAAGCGCAACCTCGACTACTCCTGTATCAATTGCACTTCAGAAATTGCAGTTTCCACATGATACAGTGCCACAACCTCTCCCCTGCGTAATCTCCTATCTCATTCAGCATCAACGTGTACTCCGCCCAAAGCGTTGCCGTATCTGAGTAATCGTCGCAGTCGGGAACGAAGTACAAACGACGATTTTCGCGTGCACACGGTCCCAGGGATTCCGTGCACCAGCGAACATAAATCGCCCAGTCGCAAAGTAGACAATTCCGCGTTTTTCGCGCATACCCCAAGGAGAGCTTTCTCCGAACGACGCGCGACATGCGGCCTCGGTGATTTATACATCACGAGCGGCGAACCTCGAATCTTCCGTGGGAAGTTTCCGCGCATAAATCTGATCCGTAAATAATGCCGCGGCCGATCAAAAGCGACCGAGCGTGAAGCAACACGGAGCGCCAAGTACGCCGCATCCCTCTTCTGTTTTCACCCGACGCTCGCCTCTCGACGCTAAGCCTGCGCGAAATTAGCCGATAACGAATTCGCGACGTCGATAATCGCTGCCCGTTTTCACCACCGGACCTCGCGCAGGCTTGTACTCGCGTCGACTCGCGTAATTGCTCCAGACGATCGATGTCCGATGTTATCGGGGAAAGTAATGCTTGGCTAATAATCATCCTCTAATTTCCATATACATAGCGCGCGCGTGAACGACGGCTGAAGTCGAAAATTACTTGATAGTCTGCGCCGGTGTTTCGATATTATTATTAGCTTTATAGGCAGCTACCGCTTGTCCCTTTTTATCTCGAGGTGGAAAGGGATAATCGGGGACGAACGAGCTGTTAGATTGTTTAGGGTGACGCGACTTCGAAGATCGGGAATCTTAATTAGGGGCACTCGATCCCGCTTTCAAATTGGCGCGATCACGTGTAACTCGAATAAATTCCTCGACTTCGGACGGGGGTGAAAGTAACTTTCACCGAGTGGTGATCAATGAATGTGGAGTATAAAAATTCACTTGCTTGCGTTTTGTTACACGCGCAGCGGAATCGTTCGTATATGAGCAGAAATTGAAAGGTGGATTTTGGAAGACGTAATCTTGTACTGAACAAAAGATTTTAGCGATTCAGTTATCGTGGATAAAGTAGAAATATTTTTATACCTTGAAGATGAAGCTGCCTTGTGATAATAGGTGGCTCGAGCATCTTGTAACTTCTTTCTTGATTATATGATAAAAAAATACTGAAGAATATCTTGAAATTTTTTAAATTTTCATGGCAGGAAATTTTCAGTAGAGGATGGTTTCTTGAGAATGCAACGATGCTTTTTTAAATGGACGTTGTAACTTTAATATAAGTAGGTAGGTATATAATGATGATTGAAGTGGTTTGGACGACGAGAGAGGCGGAAGATATTCTGGGAAGAACAGGAATCTACAAAATAAAAAGAAAATAAAAAGTGAGAACGTACAACATAATAGTCTCCTTTTTAATAATATAATGAATCCGTAATGGTAGTAGACAATAATAATATAATAATATGATGTCGACAATAATAATAATAATAATAATAATAAAATTAATATAATAATAATAATAATAATAATAATAGATATATTCTGTCTATATTCACATTCAGAACTATGTACAATATAATTAATTTACAATTGAATTCGTACGAACAACCAAATAGAACCTATTAATCGTAGTATGTATATATTTATATATTTATATTTTGTATATCTATATACCTAATACCTGTATTATGTATATTCACAACAAATAGTTCTCTCTTCCTTTCGCTCACGAGGGTGCCCGATCATTCACACAAAATTTTATAGTATACTCATTCTGTGCTTTTATTTTCACCTTTTCTCGTTCATTTTTTACCTGAATCCGTGAAAAGATACGCTCAACCCTCGTGCCTCTCTTGGGCTACGCTCTTCCTGATTATTTACAAAAACCATTATCGAATCTATAATTATTCTATATCGATATACGTGTCAACGAATGCACGAGCATCGACCATTTTTCGTCAAAGTACACCGACACCGCTATGTTCAGTTTTTTTCCTTCTTTTATATGATTTCATTCCCACTCTTACATTCTTCTTCCATCCTTCCTCTCGCTTTTTTAATTCCTTGTTAACCTCGCCCATTATCACAGATATAAATAAATGTACTCTTTACAAAACAATGTACAATTCCTCTCTCGCGCGCGCGTTCTCACCCTCATTCTACCAAATTTCCTCTCTTCGATGCATCTTTCTCTCTCTCTTTCCCTCCCCTGTTCCTAGATGATTGCTAACATCCGCGATAATACTTGCACTCGCTCACATATGTCAAAGTACAAAATGATAGTCGATTTATTTTATTAATTTTCTCTTGTTCTTTACCTCTCTCGCTTCCTTCCTTTCGCTCTTCCAATCTCTCTCCTTGATATACGACCCAACGATCACTCGTATCTAAGCGACACAAAGTGCCTCGACCGTCTTCGACGATTGCTTGACTTCTCGAAAAGAAGGACGATGTATACGACATACATAGAATATAAAAAAATATCAACAATCTCGAGCACCGCGCGCTTCGCTCCCTTTTGTCTCGGACCGACACGACTGGAGCGGCAAACCGAGGCGAATCGACAAGAATCGATGCTCGGCGGTGAGCCTATCGCGCACGAGGCCACGAAAATCCATCGAATCGACGACTCGAGAACAAAAACGACCGCGATCAACATGGGCTTGATCTCGACACGAGCAACGGTTTACCTTACACGCCCCCTTTTAGCGATCGACGAACGTACATCTAAAAAAAAACGATATATATTGCACAGAGAAAAAGTTGAACGTAACGGGGATTAAGTACGACGCTAATTAAAAGGTAGATCGCGTATCGCATTGACTCGAATTCTCGCGTGCCATGGTGCACCAGTCCAGGAAACCGGAAGTCCCCCTCGTGGATCGCGAGAGTGCACGGGGCCCGCGCGAAAAAGGACGAATTTTATTCCTAATTAGTTTCACCGCTTCACGGTACACTTCCGCGAATAGTACTCGGAGTGCCGTGGAGCTCGTTCACGCGTTTCCCTTTTGCGTGTAATTGGTGGAACAGGCACAGCGGTGTGCTCCAGGTTCGTTCGAATGCTTTGGAAAATGGTACCCCTGAGAGTGTAAACCGCCAAATGCGTTTTTCGTTACTTGTCCAAGAAGCACGATGCTGAACACGTTCCAGGACACTCAAGGCTACGACTTCGACTTCTATTATTTTTAATACCATGCTACACCTGTTCTACCAATCGCACGTCAAACATATATACTCTACCATGGATCAATCATTTCAAATCTTCTGGCGATCTAAGCTCTGCTCACTAAATCTTCACCATCTTGAATTTAGCTATCTCTCGACACCCGTTCCTAGTAGATCACAGACAAGCCAGGGATTGTATACTTGCCACACTGCGAACACGTTGATGTACCATCGAGATGATTAGTTAGATATAGTTTAGAAATAGAGTATGCCTATGCGATCGCTCGATCTTCTTAGCTTCTTCTCCCTGAACACCTGTGACGGACAGAGACTTGGTCCAAAGACGGCAGAGCTCTGTACACGATTCAGCTAGAATTCTTCGGCCAAGTCTCGACGAATTTACTGTAGGTCATTTTAGAAGGTTGCTATTTTGCACATTGCCCGTGGCTCGCGGAGTCCTCAGCTCCTCGCAGGCAAGCTCCGCGACCTCCAGTGAATAATTATACGAAGGAGAGCTGTTCTGGAGTGGATAGCTCATCCTTCCAAAGGTATGTACAAACGAGGACCGATCCCTGGCTCATTAGCATTTCGTTAGGCTGCAGGCTATCGTCGCCCTCTATTTACAAAATCGATGATCGACTGGGTGCGCAGAGGGCGATCGATGGTGGAATCTTGACTAAGAGGATAGAAGACGAGGCAACTTGGACGCTGTTGCGCTTCAGTTCGCCTGAAACTTTCTCCGATAGCGACGAAGGGTGAACAGGGAGAGCGAGCAACCCTGCTTCGCGTCTGGTCCGAGAAACGACGAGGCTCGGCTGAGTTTCTCGCATCTAGGAACACGACAGACGCAATTCAGCGCACGTTTCCACGAAGCTCTGCCAGCGTATTCCCTCTTACGTAGCCGTGCGTAAGCAGGCACTTCGACGTAATTCCCCTAATTCCTAAATCTCCTTTGAGCCGCCTCCTCTGCGCGCCAGTCACCCTCGTGCACCTTGCGGGGAGCGGGACGATTTATGTATCCCAAGGACACCCTGATTCTTTATCGCCTTCCCACCCTCACTTGTCCTTTCTAGCCTCCTCTCTTTGCATCCATCCTTTCCCATAGCTTCCGTCCTTTCTCCCGACTCTTTTCCTCGGAGCCGAGACGACGCCATTAAATTCCAGGACCTCTGAGGAGTATTTACAGTCCGGTCATGGGCCCTTGTATCCTTCGCGTGCCATGGCTTGATCCTGCAACAGAGAGACGGAAACGGTCTTAACTCAGCGCCGCCATGTTTCTGCGAGCTTCCCCCTTTGCCACGCGTGGGGAAGGGTGCATCATCTGACACATGTGTACTACACCTACAAGGTGCGTCCACGATAGGGTCACCTGGCTTTCGGAGGGCGGTTCATGAATTATCGGAGGTGAGTATGCGCCGAAACATCTGTTGTTTTGGGGGAGGGGTCTTTGGCCCTGTTGGCTAACAAGGCGATGGGGTATGGTCGAAAAACTGTCGCTTACTCTCATGGCGGATATGGCCTTGTGCAAAGTTTAGTTAGAACTGAAATATAGCGTGATCGTAAAGTTAATCGAACGGTAAAATGAACATGTTTGGGGCACTAGACAAGTGAAGTGACAGGAACATTGAAAGATGAGAGTTTCAGCTTCTTGGTTGATTTACAGAACTTGTTGTTATCAGTTTATAATGTATTCGGCAGCACTTGCCTTCGATCCGTCAATTTATCACGCTATATTTCTGGGCAGACTATACCTACTCTGTGTAAAGTCAGTACTTTCTTATTACAAACTTATCACTAACAGATGATGAATTTATATTTTTATATCGCGTACAGCACCACATATTTATTACTGGCTCGTATCCCTCATATCAGTGTGCAGATATGGTAGCGAAATTTCTTTCCTTCAAACATGTATTGGGAGCACCAATAACTTGACAGCAAGAAAGTACTGTGTTCCTCTACACGTGTCGATCGCCATCAGCAGTACCTCAAGCCACTCTACAAGCCCTCATTAAAGAAATCAACTTCACATCTGTCTTACCCCTCCTCACGACATAGCACCCATGTTGCATTTAAAAACGATATTTAACGATACTTATCTCCCTATTCCCAAAAACCACAATCCATCGAACTCGCATGCGAACAGCAGGTGTCCTCTAAAGAGTTAAGATGCCCAGTTCTTCCGACGCGCGTAATTCTAGCAAACTACTTGGCCGAGGGTGCTAAAGCAATGTTGTTACGCGGTGCTTTCCATCGAGCGTTAAACGCCGACGTAGCCCCAGGAACGGTGGTCGTTTTATCGCGCGATTAGGGCCAGCCTCTAAAATCGTTCTCGGGTCCCGGCGATTAGGCGAGCCTGATAACGACGGACAATCGCCGCTCGCAATTATACACGCGTCTGCGGGCTGGCTAACCGGTTTAAGAGACGCTACCAACGTAAGACCGGCGAAAATATCGGCATTCGTAAGCTCGTAACCGGATTATTAACGGAGTGGTTACATCGCCACCGCGTCGGATCGAATCTCGAGTAGTTATCGTTGCGCGAATACTCCATCGGCGCAATACCCACCCGTGCATTTTCGCATGCGGCCGTCGACGGTACACTTGACCGTTGTCTATTGCGTCCGTTTAACCCCTTTTACAGGTTTAGAGAGATTGTCGTGTAAGACGATGCGGTAAGAGTCTTTGGCTAAGTACTTATGTAAGTAAGTACTGGTACTTATTCTGCTGTGAAAAAGATGAAGTAGAAAAATTGATTTGGTTGTACGTGGTGACTGTAAACCTTCTGTACTTGCAGATGAATTTTGTGATTGTTAAATAGGTATTATTACAGGTGTTATTTGCTCTTTAGTGGCTTAGGTATTGTTTATAATTTTCATGATTATTAGATAGTTTTTGTAAATTAAAGATAGAGTCACTTAAAGTGGGAGATATTAGCCTAATCTGCTCCTAATGAAGAAAATTGGAATGTCGTTGCAATTACAGTAATTGGCAAGCATTGTAAAAGAACCGAATCACCCTTCCCCACAAGTCAACAGTTGATATCCAATATTCCAGTTACCTT